>NC_133652.1:33934609-34234609 GCF_009905375.1 Apium graveolens
AGTTTAAATGGGATAGCTTCTTGTGCCATATCCAACTTTCATCCTGACTTGCTTTACTGAAAAGACAAGTAAGCGATTCTGCATTTGATAAGTTGAAGTCAGCTAGGTACACATTTCCTTTTCTCACACCAGTGAGAACCACTTTGTTGCTTTGTTGCTCCTCTTGTTAGTCACAACACAGGCTCCTGAGTTGAAGGTTATCGAATTGCCTTTATCATAAAGTTGGCTGATACTCAGCAAATTATGCTTGAGACCATTCACTAAGGCAACTTCCTCAATGATGATATTGTCTTTTGAAATCTAGCCATATCCCACAGTATAACCCTTGTTATCATCTCCAAAAGCAATACTAGGGCCAGCTCTCTCCTTGAACTCTGTGAGCAAGGTAGAATCACCAGTCATGTGTCTTGAACAACCACTATCCAAGTACCGTAAATTCTTTCTGTTTCCCTGCACACATCAAAATCAAATCAAGTTGATTTTGGTACCCAAGTTTCCTTGGGTCCTGCCTTTTTAGCTTTCTTCTTCTGTTTCTTAGGTTTGATCTCATTTGGCTTGGGGATATCAGATTTATACTTAGTCATTTGAGTTTGTAATAACCCCAATTTTTGGAATTTTTGAAACACTGATGAATAGTAACTTTTACTAATGATGCTGATTAAGGAAAATTATCATACCACGCTATATAGGAGTACTGTTATGGAAATTCTAAGATCGTATTAGTATTCCATAAAGTAAATGAGTGTATGTAAATATCGTTAGAATTTGAATCCGGACACTTTGATTTTTTCCGAAAATCCACCAGATACCAAAAGAATTGAGTATAAGGTAATATAATTAAAATGATTTTTAATTAAGGATTATAAAAGAGGATCATTAAAGGATTATAAAATATTAGGAAAGGTTTATGGGAACTCAAGTAATAAGATCCCGGATATGATCCCTCAAACAACGAACGAAAACGAGAGTTAAGCGAACCGTAAAATAAATAAGCGACCAAGGGACAAGCTCATGCAAGTAGGATGGGAAGAATGCTTCCAAGAGAAGCTAAAACATGTGGTTAAAGGTTAAGACACCCTTACACCACAAGAAGTGGACATGTGGCATATTGATGATGCAAGCAATGATGCAATCAAAAAGCAAAAGCAAGACATTTTGCAAGGTTGATTTACAACCAAGTAAATTCATTTCACTTTCCAAAAAATCAACCAAGCACCATTCATCTTCTCTCCCCCATTCCAAGCTTCAAAGCTCTCGGCCAAAACAAACCCAGCAAATTTAAACTGCCATATCTCCTTCAATACTCACTCAAATGTTGTGTTCAATAGCTCGTTAGAAAGGTATTGAGATGGTCTACAACTCTTGTTCACAAGTCTCGTCCAAATAAACATGGTAAGACCCTCATTTTTACAGTTCTTGCAATCGGACTTTTAGAAACTTCAAAGCCTAACTTTGTGTTCTTGATTTCTTTGGAAAGATCAAGCTTGTAGGAAGATCCCTAAGGTTTCCTAGCAACTTAACACCTCCCAAGGAAGGTATAAACTTCAAACCCTAGCCTTTACTTTGATTATTAGTGATTTTAATGGTTGGTTTTCTAAATGAGAAGCATGACCTTTGATTATTATTAGTTTGATTTGAATTTGGAGTGATTTGGTGAATGAATCTTGTTATAGTTAATAGAACTTGATTGTGGTTGGTTGAGATGAAGAATCTGGAGAATAAGGACTGGTATAGTATTATTTAGTTGAGGTTTTGATGTGTTAATAATTGTGGGTTGTTTGGTGAGGTTTTGGTGTAGTGAGAAAATTGGAAAACTCGTAAACATAGCCGTCGTAATGCACGTTTTCCTTAGACTGTTGTACATGAATCTCGGACCAGATAACTCACTGACCAATCTGTAACTTTGCCATTTTTAGCTAGATTATTTCGTAAGCTTCGTTTTAATACATGGTTCGCTTGAATCCGATGTACGGTTTAAGAGAAACGACCATTTTAGGTAACAGCGTTTCGTGAACGAACCATTTCCCCCCACTTTACTTTGAGACCTTGTTTAAGGCCCTTAAAAGACTAACTGGATTACGAAACAATTATGTAAGATGGGTTAGGCAGTTGGTAGAGTATTCGCGAAAGAGTCGCCTTAAAATTCGTAACGGTTAATTTATTAAAATTGGTGGAGACGAGGGTACGCAAGCGATTAACGCAAATCGTTAAGTGTATAAGCGACCGTAAGCGACCGTTAGGGTATGAGTGTGTTTTGACTAGTTTCTTAAGCGACCGTGGTCTAATTCCGGATTATGTTGTTGTTCATAGGTTACCGGACCCAGTCAAAGCTTAAGTCTATCCCGAAACACTCAGGCAAGTTTTCTACCCGTTATACTGTTGTTGTGATGTAAATATATTGATGCATTATCTTGAGATAAGTGCATGACTGTTATTAGAAAATCTTGCAATATATTGGAGCATGTTGATATGGTATATATATGCATGTTGTGAACTCTTGATATTCTATTGTCAATTCAAATGCTTATAAACTGCATAATACCTATGCTAGAGATAAGCAGTTGTTGCGTATATCCTTAGTATAGGGGACCCGAAGGTGAATATTTTTCTTAACCGGGAGTCGATGTTACCGAGTATAGTATATGTATATATATGTAAATAGTTTTAAAATGTACTAATCGAATAAGGTTTATTCGATAACTTTATTTTATTTAATGAATATTATTTTGAATATTCATTCGAGAACTTATGACTCCGCTCATTTTATTTAATGAATATTATTTTGAATATTCATTCGAGGACTTATGACTCCGCTTATTTTATTAAATAATATTCTTTATTTTATTAAATAATAATGTTTCGATATTTCAAGCTTATTTTCGATTATTCAAATAAAGATCGTACTTTCGTATAAGTATATCTTTGGTTATTTATTATTCATTTCAAGTATGAGTTTTTAAAACTTTTACTTCAATTATTTTTATAAAGATTATCCTTTATGGGAATATTATTTAAATAATAATATTCAGATTTCTCCAACATATCGGGACTGATTTATTTTATTAAATCAGCATTACTCCAAACATTCTCAAAAATATTTTCGAGTCTTCAAAATGATTATGAAAGTTAGAGCGGATCCCAAAACTCATTTTCAAATTTAAGATCTTCCTTTTTGAAGGGGACTTGAATACTCGCTCAAAAAATCGAAGGGATCCGGCTCTGTGGTGTATTTTATATTCGCAACGAGGTTGCTGTTTTGATAAATTAATTAATTACTTACCCAACGTTCGGGAAGTAAGTCCATCAAATTGAGTCGGCATAAGCGACAGGCCGGGGTACGGTATATCAAAGTGTAAGTGGTTGGGTGGCAGTCCATCAACGCGTAAGAGGTCGGGTGGCGGTCCAGCACAAGGTCCTAATGCGGCCAGGGTGATGACCGGTGGGGGATTCATCCATTTACTAGTAGAAAAGGTTACTTATTGGTATCTTTGCCTGATCAGTAAGATATCAGGTTTATGCCAAAAAAATTTTCTTTCCAAATTCATTGGATATTACAACTCTGTCCATACTTTACATGACAGAGGTTTTCAGGAAATATATGAGAGATATATATGGATATATATCGGGACTTAATAAAGTATCTCGTAACTTCATTTCTTTCAAATAATGTTTCAAAGATTGGATCTATTCAAGTCTTATCTTGTAGTCTCATCTATGTGATGAACTTTTGAAACTAATTATAACTTGAACGGTGGTAGTTCAAGTAGTATTCGGAAAAGATATAAATATATTGGAGTATCTTGTAACTTCATTCTTTCAACTTATATCTAGTAAATGATTATCTTATGCATGACAAAGATTTTCAGAAAAATGTTGAGACAAGGTTAGATATATGAGATCACCTTGCAATGATATTTTATACAGTTATAAACTGGAACTCTGTGTATATTATACATGTCAGAGGATTTCAAAGATTTGAGAAGTATATATGTATATATATACTGAATATTTTGCGACTTCGTCGTATTAAGATATCAAACTTGGTTCATTTCTTCTTGACCAAGACTTTCATGAGTACTATGAGAATGCTCATTTATTGTTAATTATTATACATATTATTTCGGCGGGCTTGTTGCTCACCCTTGCTTTCTTCTTTCATCACACAACAACAAATAGACAAGATGAACATGATTAAGCTCCCAATTCGTGAGCGGTTAGGAAACGTTCCGCAGTTTCCTGTAGGCGTTGATGCCGTTGTAGCTGAGGTAGGAACTACCAATAGGCTAGGCTTTCAACTTTTATTATACCAGACTTATGTATATTTATGAATTTTAATAATGGAAAAGAATATGTAAATTTATTCAGAAACCCTTTTGAGGTGTAATGACTTATAATTGTTGAATAAAATGACTTGTGTTACTTTTGGTATTCATCTCTGAGACTATAACTTGTGGTGTGTGTGTGTGTATTGTGGGGTCACAGTACGCAGTAGTTGATTGTTTATTAAGAATTAGATGTTATTAAGGGAAATGGAACTCGTGACAACCCGGATCCCCGACCCTGGATTTGGGGGTGTTACAGAAATGGTATCAGAGCTAAGCGTTATAAACCTCAGAGATGATGTGACGTTAAAATAATAAGTTCACTAAGATAATAAGAACTCTTGCCAAGTTCATAGTCGGACTACCTAATGTAGTACTGACAGTTAAAACCCTTATGGGAACCCTTATAAATATCGTGATAGAAGCGTAGTTCGTTATCGTATATGGTAGCGGGACTCCGAACCCTGAGGTTGAGGAGCAACAGCGCGATGATGTTTTATTACTTATTGGAGATCAGATTGTGGATCCGATAGAGCGTCCTAACGAGGGACCGGATGATGTTCATATTGAGGATATAGCGGTTGAGGATGTTGTCCTAGAAGGGATTGTTGCTGAGGAGGATCCCGTGGAGGATCCTGACATGACTGAATAAAGGACCACTGAGGAATTGATAACCATGGTTAGGGAAACTACCAGAGTTAGGATTGGCCGGTCACTACCGGAGGTTCGTTCAAGTTTGTAAAGATAGTAGCCCCTTTAACGCGGCTTACTCGTAAGACTGAGAAGTTCAAATGGACAGAGAAATGCGAGAACAACTTTTAAGAACTGAAGTAAAGGTTGGTGACGACCCCTATGTTGGCGTTGTCGGATGGAAAAAGGAGATTTTATGATTTGTAGTGACGCTTCGCATAAGGAATTAGGGTGCTTCTTGTAAAGCACAACAAGGTAATCGCGTACGCGTCAAGACAATTAAGAGAATATAAAATTCGATATCCCCACCCATGAGCTTGGGCTCGTGGTAATAGTTATGCCCTAAAGATTGGAGGCACTACTTGTATGGAGAGAAGTGTGAGATTTACACAAGCCATAAGTGCTCTAGTGCATTTTCACGCAGAAAGAGCTCAACATGCGCCAGAGGAGGTGGTTAGAGCTAATCAAGGATTACGATTATGAGATTCTTTATCATCCAGGGAAAGCCAAAATGGTGGCTAACGCCCTTAGTAGAAAGGAGAGACTCAATATGATAATATCTTCGGAAGAGTTGATAAGAGATTTTGAGAAAATGGAAATAGAAGTGAAGGTAACCGGAGCTGGTACTGAAAAGTTGTTTGAGATTGTAATGCAGCCCGAATTATTGAAAAAGATCATATTGTGCCAAGAAAAAGTGATGAATGAAGGCAGAGAGCCAACAAATAGAGAAGAGATAAATACCGAGAAAGATGATAAGGGAATAATGAGGTATTCCTACAGAATTTGGGTTCCAAACGTTCAAGAGCTTAAGGACGAGATCTTAGATGAAAGCCATAGTTCGGGGAATAAGATTTAGGGCAAACCCTGAATGTGATAGTCAGGGAGGTCGCCATCAAGAAAGAAAGAACACATAACATAATGAAATGGAAAACAAGGATTTTAACGTATAAGATAACCCCGATTATGGGAGAAGGATGAAACATTTCATACTGAGAAAATAGAAGTCGAGCAAGGAAAGGAGCACCAAGACGGTACTCCTATGGGGCAACTCATGGACCTTCCTAAACAAAACTTATACTTTTACCCCCAACCACCACCCTGAGGAATCAATGCGGTGGGAAATTCTTTCAGGACCTTTAAGTCGCTAAGCTCTCAGAGTTCCAAGGAACAAGCTGACCCAGTCGAGGCGAGAGCCTGGCTAAAGGAAATATAGGAATCATTTGAGATTCTAAATAATTGACGAAGCACAAAAGACTGTTTTTGTCACTTACCTTCCTAAGAGAGAGGCCACCTGTTGGTGAAAGGCCAAGAGGAAAAAAACACGACGCCAGAGGTTATAATAAACTGATTAAAGTTTAGTCAACTGTTTTCGGGAAAGTACTTCCCAAGGTTATAGAGACAGTGTAAAAGCCTTAGAGCTAGAACAAAAGCGGACGAGTATGATGAATTATGAATCTAAGTTATAAAAGTTGGCAAGATTCGTCCTGAGGACACGAACCCCAGAACGACTTGATGTTTAAAGTAAATGATTAGTGGGTTCATGAAATGATTGTAAGAGAAAGGAAAATAAAAAGAAACTGAAGTGGAAAGGAATATAAAGGCAATAGAGTTTGAGGAATGATAAGGGAGTTGGGTATGAGGAAACCCTAAAGACTCGTAGCAATAGAAATAGAAAAGTATGTAATCATCAGGATGAGGGTGATTCACCATGAGTTAAAATTGATGGTTGAAGGCATAAGAGATATATATATATATTTTTTTTATCCCCTTTAAGTTGGGAGGATTCGAGGAAACCTTGAGATAGTTCGAAGGATAAATAATGAGACGTGGATAGACTGAGGATACAAGAAAGTAAGAAATTAGGGAATTGGATGAATGAAGTGACCTTCAAAAATGTGAAGTGTGAGTAATGCATGTGAATTGATACCCAAAAAGGGGGACGCCAGGCATAAAAGATATCCCAGCATTGAGATGTCTGTTGAGATAAATAAAAGAGGTAAATGAGTAGTTAGAACTAAAAGGTTCACGTTGAACACGACCAATATCTTCTAGAACATCCCTGTTATCATTACTGAATCAGGAAAGAAAAACGGATAACCGTTGTTATCTTTTGGAGGCCATATTGATTGACCTCATTTTGAATACAGATGTTATTGTGAAATTAGGCATATACTATCGAGGTGGGAATGATTGAATAAGATACCCTTATCAGGGATATATAACTTGATTTATCCATGTAAAGATGCAAATACCTTTTTAAAGGTGGAATTAAGGATATAACCTCAATAACTTGAGATGAATCCTAGGGGAATGCATAAAGGTTGGTATTTCACCCTTAATAGGGACAATATGAGTTTTGATAGTATGAACTGGAAAGGATTAAGGTAACAACGACCTTTAAAGATCAGTGGAGAAAGTTTTTAGAACTATATAGACAATGATTCTGGTATTAGTAAATGGTATCTTGATATGCCATGTACCTAGGGTGTACCTGATGAAGGATTTAAGGATAACCTTAGAGGTTTTACAAGGAGAAAGGTAATATTCAAAGTTCTCAAGAATGGAAATTTTGATAAAGTAAATATGACGTAATAATAATAATGCCAAGTGGGGCACATGTTAAACCATGAGAAAGTATAGATTGAACCAATGAAGGTAAAGATTGGTAAAAACAAGAAGGACCTAAGATAAAATATGTCCTAAGTATGACCGAGAGTCAGTCGTGACAATGTTAACCTCTAAAGACCGACACTCTAAGTGTAAGAGAATGAGCTATGAACATATTTCCTTTCCGGATTCCCATCAAGGAGGGTTTTTCACTTTTCTTGTGCAGAATCTGACACTTCAGCTTGTCGAATAAAACATTGTAGTCGTTGTCACAGAACTGACTAATGCTAAGCAGATTGTGTTCAAGTCCTTGCACAACATACACATTTTCAATGATAACATTACCAGCTTGCAAACAGCCATATCCCTCAGTTAAACCTTTGCTGTTATCTCCAAAGGTAATCACCGGGCCAGCTTTCTCAACCACATTTGATAGCAGGGCTCTATCTCCGGTCATATGTCTTGATGATCCGCTGTCAAGAATCCACACTACCGGTTCCACCTATTTAATGCCCTGCAATACAAATGGATTAGACCTTCTTCGGAACCCAAACTTGGTTGGGTCCGGCATACTTGTAGAATTGGCCTTTATCAGGGAAAACAACATTCTTAACTTTTATGTTCTCAACTTTCTCAACGACTGGACATTTGACCTTGTAAACAGCCTTGCCAAATTTCTGTTTAGGCTTAGGCACAAATATCTCCTTTCTAGCTTTAGGAGGACTAGCAGTCTTAGACCTATTATGCTTCTTATTATTCACATGCTGACGAGGAGTAGTCTTATCACTAGAAACGTGCTTACCATTGAAATAAGCAACCATCAAATTAAAAGCACAAGACATGCAATTAGGAACACCACATACTTTATGAAAAGAATTAGCAACAGGAAAATTATGCATGGTAGGCATGACATTTTTGTTATCCAACTCAGGTGTGTCTGAGTTAGTCTTAGTTGCTTTCACAACTTTGACTGGAACTTTCGACACACTTGACTTGGAAACAACCTTCTCATTAGCAAGATCTTCAGCACATATTTAATCTTGAATAATAAAGGAGGTCTCATCAAATGGTTCAGGAATTGATTCTTTATAGAGGGGTTTATCAACACCCTTAAGCACATGTGGTACTTTCCTACCTTTAGCACAAACATGAGGAGGGGAGTTTATGCCTAATTCTCCAATAGCAACATTATAATCATAACCTACTCCAGTTGTTTGATTAATAGCTTGCTTATTGTAGAACTCTTTAGCCTTAGAGCAAGAATTAAAGTAAGCTTTGACCTTAGTCTCAAGACCGGTGATCATGTCTTTGAGAATAGTTTCGAGTTGTCTATAACAATCAACTCTATTCTCTAGAAAAGATACTTGTTCTTTTAATTTGTCTTGATTAATGTGCACAAGTCTTAATTCATTGACCTCTTTCTCAAGGTCTTTGATTTGTTGAGTTAACATTTCATTATCACGACGAGCACAATCTAAGGAGCCTCCTAGATGATAAACTAATTCAGCATCAGTAAATTTTACCTCTTTTCTTGATGATGAGGTGTTTGCATCACTAGCCATAAGAGCAAGATTCCCAACTTCTTCATCTTCACTGTCAGTATCATCCCAGCTTCTTCCCTTTTCCAGGTAAGCCCTTTCAGATTTACTCTTCTGATTAGAGTCATAAGAGTTCTTCCTAACTTGCTTTGGCTTTCTGCATTCTGTGGCAAAGTGTCCCAACTCATTGCAGTTAAAGCATCGAATGGTGCTTCGATCAACCATCCCTGTTTTGTATTCACCACTGCTGGTGTTAGAGGATGAAGATCCACCTTTCTGGAATCTGTTGTAGTTGGACTTGTACTTGAACTTGGGATTTCTCTTGAATCTGACATTGGAGAATCTCTTGACAATCAGGGCCATTGACTCATCTTCCAATTGCTCCAGTTCTTCCAAGGAGTAAAAATCATCTCCTGGTTGATTTGTAGTAGGAGGATCAAATTCTGCTACTATCAAATTTTCTTCAGCCTTGGAAGACTGTACCATTCTCTCTGACTGTTGAGATTGTTGTTGTTGTTGTGGTTGTTGTTGTTGTTCTTCAGCTACTAGAGTAGTAGATGTGTTGACCACTCTTCCTTTCCCATAGACTTCCTCCTGCTGAATCTGCTCCAACTCATAGGTTTTTAGCACACCATAGAGCCTTTTCAAAGAAATCTCATTCAGATCTCTTGCTTCTCTTATGGCAGTGATTCTATGTTCAAGATGAGTTGGCAGTGTTAAAAGGAACTTTTTGTTGACCTCCCTGATTAAATAATATTTTCCATTTTTGTTCAGGTTATTGATCAATGCATTGTACCTCTCAAACACTTCAGTAATTCCTTCTCCTGGATTGGATTTAAAATATTCATACTCAGAGGTTAGGATCTCTAACTTGTTCTCCCGAACTTCCTCTGTGCCTTCATTAATCACCTCAATAGTTTCCCAGATGTGTTTGGAATTTTTACAGTTCATCACATGTCTGTTCATCAAGGGATCAAGGGAATCAACTAAAATTAATTGAAGGCTAGCATCCAAGGAGGCTTCTTCTTTTTCAGCAGGAGAAAAATCCTCAGAATCCTTTACATAGGTTCTAGCTTTGATAATTACAACATCATCTTCTATAACCTCTGGTTCAATAACCATCGGAATTTTTGGACCCTTCTTTAACATGTCCAGATATTTGGGATTTGCAACTTGTAAAAACAAGAGCATCTTCTTCTTCCACATAATATAATTTTCTTTATCGAATAGTGGAATTTTAACGGTTCCAACTTTTTGTGTAGTCATTATGAATTTTTGAGTAAATAAAAATTCAAGGAGTGGAAGAATCACAAAAGTCTAGGATCTTGATTTGTTTGTTAATCAGAAAGCTCTGATACCAATTGTTAGGTCCCAATATATTTGTAGAAGGGGGGTTGAATACAAACTATACCATTTAATCGAATAAAATGCGGAATAAAAAAGTGAAACAAAATTCAAGTTAAATAAAACTATTATTAAACTTGAAAGGTGTTACAATAACGGTATCGTTTACAAGGGATTAATCTCAAATAAATTATTCTAAATCTAGAATAAATTCGACATGAACTTTTCTATTTTTGAAATAAAAAGATCAAATGCTTAAAGCAATTTGAGATTAAGTTCTAGGGATTTTGATCCGCTAGATAATTACACAACAACAAGATAGTGATTTCTAGTGGTTTGAATTTAACATTAATGACTAGAAATTAATAGGCTCTGAATGCAGTTGAGAGAGATGAAATGCTTCTGATATTTTCTTTCTTCGGGTTGTTGTTCTGTGTTAAATGAGCTTTTACTTCTGTCTTGTTATATTCAATCAACAGAATGAATTGAACTAGCATGACTATCTGTGAGACAATCAATTGAGCTAGCAAGACAATTCCACCAGCTGGTAAGACTTTCGGTATGACAGTTAAATGAACTGGCATGACAATCCCAACAGCTAGTAAGACTTTCGGTAAGACAATCAAATGAACTGGCATGACTTTCGGTATGACTATAGATTGTCATACCGATTGTCATACTAGTTCAAAAGATTGTCTTGCTGAATTAATATTGAATTTAAATTCAAAATTAATTCTGAAAATTTATAATATTAATTCAGAATTAATTAATCAATTAATTCAATTAATCAATAAATTAATCTTTACAGATATAATTTATTTTCTTAATTAAATTATACGACTTAATTAATTAATAGAGAATTAATACTACTCTTGAACAACAACCATTCTTCTGAAAATCTTCTGATAATTATGAATCAATTCCACCACTTCAATGTTGACACTCAATGTACTGTCTGGTTCATGAGTGACTAACTTCCGTGACGTTTCTTCATGTCTTGACTTTAATAACTTGATTTTCTTCAGATTAAATCCCTGTAAATATTTGATACCCTGACGAGATCTCTGTCACTTGATTAAATCCACAATATTGATTTATATCACTGAGGCTTGATCAATTTCTTGAACTTCTTCCAGTGAAGTAATTTCTAAAGATGTAGATGAACATTGATACGGAATCCTTTGACAGATGTTACTTGGAGAGATCTCTTTGACTGTGGATCTACTATTTACTTATTATATTCTTATTTGAGTTGAGTTAAATCCTCGAATAAACAAATAGGCTATGACATATGCCTTTCAAAACCCACCCCTATTAGATACTACTTGTATACTATAAATACATACAAATACACATTCAAAAACAAACAAAGATATGACTGATAAGTGATTACCTTTTTTTCCAACAGTTGGACCATACCCGACCAATCTCTTACCAGAAGCTTTCAAACAAAATCCATGGGTGGTGGTCCTAAATATCAATTTAGGGTTAAAAATGGTTCAAAATATCAGTTTTGAAAAAAATGATCCTAAATGTCACTTCAAAACAATACATCATGTTACGTTTATGCAATAGATTCAAAACGGTACATCCGTTTTGACACTTTAATTTTTTTTATATATGCAAAACGGTAGATAAAGTAGCGTTTTGGTACTTTGATTTTTTTTATATATGCAAAAGGGAAGATAAAGTGACGTTTTGGTAGAAAAGCAACAAAAAAATATATTATTAACCTCAAAACGTTACTTTGTGTGACGTTTTTGTACTATTTACAAAACGGTACACGAACACCCGTTATCAAGTGACATTTTGGGCCTTTATTTTGAAAAGTGATATTTTGGATATCTATACCCTTTACTCATTAAAAAAATGAAGAGCTTGTTTATCGAAAAATCTATGACGTATATATTTGAATTCACTTTTATTTCATATAAAAATACTTTTGATATCTTAAAATCAATTTACACGCATAACTTCTTCTTTATAAATCAATAAATCAAATGACTTCTTATTTAAAAAAAGTCAAAAACCATACATCTGACTTACCAAAAAAAGATTACTACCAACAATATATGAAATCCATAATAAAATAATAGCAGAATACAATACATTAAAAAAATAAAAAAATGTATAAAATTATACAATATGCTATTAACAAATCAAAATACAATATTACTGAATAGATTTCTAATCTTTTAAATTGTTCAATCTAATGTTTATTGTGTAAAATCTTATTCTACTTCAATAGAACGATAATGATCTTTAAAATTATCATATTATGTGTTTATTCCTTTTAATACTTGTTGAACTAAGTATTATTCAATAGCATTCACCGAGTCATTGTTTAAAAAATTATTATACTCTTACTATATAATATATATATATATAAGAACATTATCCGAATTTTCGATAGTTGTGTTTCATTTACGATCAATTTAATACAAACCTTAGATATTTAAATAAACTAATCATAATTGTTAAATCTAAAATAAAGTAATATTTAATAAACGATAAGTATATATCATAAATTGAATAGAATAAATATCATTTTAATGTTTTAAACGAAAAAGAAGTAGGTATCCTAAACCGAATAGAATAATAAAGCAAATTCGTAGTCAATTTTCTTCTTGAAATTTAGAATAATATTTTTTGGACAAAATTTTTAAACCATCACTGAATTAAACATTACATCATGAACTTCGCGTGAACTGTAAAATCATCAAAATCATGTTTATAGAATCAGGATAAAATCGAAATAAAATCAAACGAAACTCGGTAATTTTGTTTGTTTATTTGAACTTTAATTTGATTTTTTAAATATTTAAAATTAATAAACATTTAATAAACAAAAAATAAAATATTCGTGCATTGCACGTCGAACCATTAAAAACTTGGTAGCCGGTTAGGCTTACATAATATTTGGGTTCATGTAATACAGTGATTGTTTTTGTATCTGTGTTGTTTGTGATGTTTTTTTTAAACTTTAAATAGAGATCATTTGTTCGTCTTTGTAATAACATTAAAATAAGATAAAACTTTATACATTATTCATTTTGACAAAAGCAAAATTATACTATTAGTCGAGATTAAAATAAATTCTAAGCAAACTATATATAATAAATTCAATTTAGTCAGTATAATAAATTTCGGGTTAAAACAAAATGATAACTAATATTGATTAGGCTACAAAATTATTTAATTGAACTGGTAATTTGTCAACTGAAATAATAGCATCTGGTTAAAACTAACAACAAAATTTATAACCTATTCATCAAGACTAAAAAATTATAGAACTAGTCCACAGTAAAACATAATTAAAATCAAAATGAAATTCAATCAGTTAAAATAAAATAATATATGATATTCATCTGAGCTAAACAAAATTATATATTTATTTGGCTTTAAATAAGCTTAAAGTCAAACTATATTATTAGTTAGATTTGATCTGTATAATAGTTCTCGGGATAAAGAAATATAAAATTAAAGTACATGTGATTCATATACCGGTGAACCGAGATAAAACTTATCGTTTAAATTAAAAAATATTTATATTTCGTAAACACATTAGAAATAACAATAAAACTATATATTTCAATTAGTATTTTTTTTCCAATTTTAGACACATCTAAATAAAAATATCAAATTTATACCCTTATTATATAATTTGCATTAGGAGAATTTTATCCAAATTTTTGTTAGTTATGGTCCATATACTTCAAATTAATATGAAATGTAAGATCTTTTTGCAAATATATGTGTATATATATAATTATAATCAAATCATATCCTATAAAAAATGTGAATAAACAAATTTCGCATTTTAAAAGTTACAATAAAATTTTATTTTAAAAATAAATTATATTGAAAAAAAATATATGCATCACACAGATTATAAGCTATTATAATACAATTCCAATAACTATGTCACCAAATAAATATGAAATAAAATTTTAAAGAATTATAATTCTGTTAGAAATAATACTAACTATTATAGCAACATAGAAGCAATTATATATTATATTTAGCAAGGTAAAGCCAAGATAACAGTTAACGCAACAAAGCATGCAGGTAAATAATAAACAAATCAGTAATTGAAATACCGAAGAGAGAACATAAATTGTACCCATAACCATAGCTTTAACAGAGTGATATAGTGACTGGAAAAGATGGTAGCCAACAGATACAAAGCACCAAGAAAATTACAGCTGAGTCGCCAGGTCTTGCTCGAAGCCCTGACTGCTCTTGAAGAGATAATTGCCCCCACCTGCTGCGTTGGGATGCTTGCAATGTCTCCACCAGGATAAAACATCTCAGAGTTATATGTTTACAGCAACAACAAGAAACTCCACCTCGACTAGCACCTCAGTCACCGGAAAAAACAAAGTAGCTCGGACTTGTGTTTGGGAGAAGAGAGAATGCAGAGAAGAGAAGATAATGTTAGTGTGTTGTGTGTTAAACCTCAGCTACTTAGTGCTCTATTTATAGTAGAGGTTAAGTGTAACTGACCACACTATTAATATAGGAATTAAACTGCACAATTAATAAAATAAATCAGAACTGATGAATTTTGAATTTAAATTACAATTGTAACAACTTTACATTTATCACTCACATTATTATTCCAGATTTAATATTTACTTTGAAATATTATTATCAGTTACAATGAATATATTATATTATAGTTCAGGTTCAATGTATCAAATAAATTTGACTAAGCCCACACAAACTGATTTAGCCCAATTCCGAACTCAGCCCAACAATAATAATCAGGCCCAAACTGATAAATAAATTCTAACTAAAATATTAAATCACAAATAATTAAAATCCTCGCCCAGGTCATCTCGTGTACGCGAGACGCCGAGACATTTGCTCTTCGACCTGATCCGGTCCGTTGCGGGGCAGGGCGGCGGGGCGCGTGTGTGGGCGCGCGCGTGAAGCACACAATAACACAATGGACCATCACACACCTTAGTAGTTGTATACTACCCATGTGTGTGATACCATATAAAGCCTATACCCCCTTTAATTATTTTCAATGTGGGACAAAAAATACACTCTTTTTTCCAAGTTTTTTCAAGCTAACTTTATGTCACATTCTCTATGAAACAACTTCTAATCATTAGATTTTAGGATTATCATCAAGAACATAATAAAATTATGATCTAAAATCCAATTTTCTAACAAATTCAATTTTAAATTTATTTTTTATGAGAAATATAAAGTGAGATCATTTTTTTTTGACGAAATAAAGTGAGATCATTTAATTCAGAAGACCAATGTTGATGAAATTCATTATCCCCAGTTATAATCCT
The DNA here is from genome assembly GCF_009905375.1 of Apium graveolens. NCBI lineage: Eukaryota > Viridiplantae > Streptophyta > Magnoliopsida > Apiales > Apiaceae > Apium > Apium graveolens. Next base: position 33,950,423 of record NC_133652.1, read on the forward strand.
CTAAACAAACACGACATCTTCCGTAGGTTTTAAACCTTTTATCATAATATCAAAACGAGGGTTTAACTATACATAGTTTAGATTTAGAGGGAATTTTATTTCTCAGTATCAATATTTTTTTAAAATGTATAGTCGCATTTTAGTAATTATGTGGTAAGGAAGGGTATGATAAGAATATATAGATTTTATTGAAGCTTCTTGACCTTGCTTTCTCATTTAAAATGGACAACTACGAAGTTAATGTACGGGGCTAGGGCTGAGCAGAAAACCGAAAAAAATCTGAATTCGAAACCGCTAAAAACCGTTAAAATCCGAACCGCAAAAATCCGATCCGAAACCGCAAAATTAAAAAATGAAACTGATTTTCCGGGTTCGGTTATAGGTGAAAATTGAACCGAAAAAACCCGATCCGAAGCGATAATTAAAAATAAATAAATAAATAAAATATATTTAATATATATGTTTTAAAAATTAATAAATACATATAATTTTTTAACAGAAGTTAAAATAAGTGTATTCATATTAAAATAATGACATAATAGTTTGGTGGAGTTATCTTTGAAGTCCACTACTAATTTAATGAAATTATTGCCCTCAGGACTTGAAATGTCGGGGGAAGCTGGAAGTAGAGGTGGCCAGACGATCGGACCGGGCGTGCCGTGCCGAATTTTCGGCGGTCAGGTTCAATGCTCAGATAACTCGTGAACGGCCCGTGATAGTGAACGAGTCGTGCCGGTTTGATGAAACAATGACCCGTGTTCGGCTCGTGAATTAGACGATTTTCCCGAGTTAGGCGAGTTCTACGAATAGGCGAATACGAATTGAAACGCGGTTCACGAATCCAGACGAATTGAACCACGGTTTGTTCAAGTTGGCATGTGGCAAGTACTGAGTTATTTTTTTGTTTTTTTACGGTGAATTGTGACTTTGTGATTGTGACTTGTGAATAGAGGTGGGTGACAAGTTGTGATGTGAGTGAGTGAGTGACTAAAAAATAATTATATATTTATATTTTTAGCAGTGCATTCTAAAGTTTGTATAGCTAGAATCAAAATAATTGTAAATAATATTTCAATTATTAACATTTTCAATTTTTAACACATTTTAACATTTTAACATTTTTATTTAATCAAATAATAAAAACAAATTTGTTATTTTTAAAAACAAAGTTTGTTTTGCAAATAAGTGACTATATAGTACTGAAGGTGCAGAAAGAAACTATTTTTTTTGTAATTTCAATTTTTCTTTTCAAAATTGTGTTTTTTTTTGAATTTATAAAACTAACATGTTTATAAGGAAAAGAGGACGGTACCTCTATAAATTTTATTAATTAAAAAAAATGTTACAATTGATTTGAGAGGACTCCTCTCTAAAAAAACGAAACAAACCGTGTTTATATTTTAAATAAGATACAAAATATAACAAATTTTAAAAATACAAGGCAAACAAATATTATCAACTATTCAAATTCTTCTTCTTCTCGTGGATCGTTCGCTGACATACCCGATTCCGATGAAGTGTCCATCGTCATCCAAGTATTATCTTCGCCGTCTGAATCATCTTTTTTCATCCCTTGTTGTCTCTTTGCCGCTTGATCTCAATCCTTTTTGCAAACACATAACTTGACCACATCCGGTGCAAGACTTGATCTTTTCTCGTCCAATACTCTTCTACCAGCACTAAAAGCAGACTCGGAAGCAATGGTAGAGGCGGGAACTACTAAAATGTCCCTTGCAATTTTAGCTAATACCGGAAATTGGTTCTCGTGATTCTTCCACCATGTTAGTATTGAAAAATCCTCATCGAACTCATAGTTATATGAAAAAAACTCTCTAAGCATGCTAAATGAAGTTTGAGGTGTAGATGCATTTTCGGAAATTCTACACTTTTGTTTTTTAGTTAGGATGTCAAGCAATGTGGGATTAAACCTACTAGACTGACTAGTCTTAGGTGGTATAATATTTTGAGTTCTAGGAGTATATAGATCTATAAGACGGTGTAAAAAGTCTATACAATTTTGCACATAAAGCACGTGATTATATGAAATTCCTAATACCGAGTAATAATGTTCTAACATATTTTCTAAACCTTCTTTTCTAACACCGAGATCAATAAGACATGCAACACCATAAATAAAAGGAAATTCGGTAAAATATTCTATCCACTTTTTTTCATATCAACAATAATTGCACCAAAACAATTATCTTTTTCATATGCTTTTAAAGTAGTAATAATATTAACACACTCAATACTCAATAATAACAAGATGTACATTTGGCTCGTAAACGTAAGAAAATATCTTAGTACCACGTGCATAACAATCAAGCAAATCACGTACCCTATTTGCCAAGTCCCAATCATTTTCGGTAATAAGTCTATACTCCACTTGATTTCTTGGATCAGAATTATATAACTCGGTGATAACTATCTTATATTTAATTGCCTCGCATAGTAATTTATAAGTCGAACTCCATCTCGTGGGACAATCAATTCCCCACTTTTTGGGTATTAATCCATTTTCTCTACACAATTTTTTATATTGTCTCTTTAATGTGTGTGCGATACGTAAATACTTAATTATTTTTCTAATAGGTGCTAAAAATTCGATTATTTGTTGAATACCCTTTTGATCCGATAAATTGACAATGTGTGCACAACATCTAACATGCAAAAAAAATACCGTCTAAAGTAGTAGGAATATCTTGTGCAATATAGTAAATAGCTTTATCATTTGCCGAAGCATTATCCAAAGAAATAGTAAACACCTTGTGTTGCAAATTAAATTCGTTAATAGTTTCGACAATTCTCGTCTTTATATTATAACCCGTGTGTGACTCGTCCATAACATCAAAGGCAATTATTCATTTTTGTAAAAAATAATCAGAATCAATCCAATGCACGGTAACACAAATATATGGCTCACCGCAACTCGAACTCCAAAAATCACTAGTTAAAGAAACCATGCCATCATAATCACGAAAAAATTCAATTAATTGTGCACGCTGACTATAATATTATTTTTGTGTGTGACGTTTAAGCGTGTTCCTAGGAATTCTTTTAAAATCCGGGTTTATTGATTCTTTCATCATGTGCTCTAAATTAGGACTCTCGCCGTGAGAAAAAGGTAACTCGTCTAGTGTAACATAAGTAGCAAAAAATTCGATCATTTTATCACGACTATAGTGGAAATGCATACCTCCACCGGGAGACGATGTCACAAAACCACCAATTTGTGTTTGTTGCGGTGATTCTCCGCGTGCTTCTCCACTTTCGTGACTTTGTTTCGAAATTTTGTGATGCGTTTTCAAGTGTCGATCAAGTGTACCTGTGCCGGCACCTCTAGAGTGAAGAAACGGGGATTGATTTCGGCCGTTTTGAATACAAAGTAAACAAAATCATTTAAATTTGTTGGGATCCTCTGGTGTTACTTGTCTCGAAAAATAATTCCAAACGTGCGAGGAATGTCTCGAAGAAGTACCAGAATTTCCTGCAAATTTTTAATAAAAATAGATTATTAAAGTATTTGAATTTTTAATAAAAATAAAAAAATACAAAATTCTGAAAATTCGAACATATAATTCTAAGTTCAAATAATCGATTTTAAAAAATCATAAAAATATATAAAATACATAAAATCACAATCACAGGATCAAAATAACACATTTAATCGATTTTAATATTTTATAAAAACACAAATTTATAAATTTATGAAAATAAAAACATAATATATAAATTTTACCGGCTTCTATATTAGGTTGAGGGGGTCGCATGGAATGTGCTTGACTCGAGCCTTGGGATGACTGGGTGCCCCTCCCTTCTTCCATTTACTTGAAATTATTGCCTGAAAACTGTAATGTTGCCTGAAAACTCGCCGAAAAATTAAGAAACCTCGCCGGAAATTAAGGAACCTCGCCGGAAAATGTGACTGAGTGTGTGTGAATGACTGTGTATGAATGTGGAACTGAAGTGAGAAAATTAAGAGTGAACTGAGTGTTTAAATGTGGCCTGTTAAAATTGAAGTGAGAGATCAAGAGAGAGTTTAAGAGTGAAGAGAGATTGAGAGTGAGGAGAGAATTTATAGAGCTTCAAAGTTAAGCGGACCGTTAATAATTTAGCCGTTAGAAGCAGGTTCTGTGAGCTGTGACTGTGAATCTGTGAGCAGCAGAGCAGGTGACCGTTGTAGGCAGCCTGTGACGTTGGAACGATGAAGCGCGTGGCCAGGACTCGCGGGCCGAGCCGGTTAACCGCGATCCGAGCCGTACCGGTTCGCGCCTTCGAGTTCGTTGGCGATTACAACGTGCCGGGCCGGTCCGGTTCCGGGCCGGTTACGGTTTTCAGATTGTTAACTCGTGCTCGGTTCGTTTTAATTACCGGTTCGATCCGAATAGTGAATCGGCACGTCACGAGGCGAACTATACGAATTTCTGGCGAGCCGAATAGCGAGCGGGCCGATCCAAACCGTTCGTTTGGCCGGCTCTAGCTGGAAGTGTAAGAAATGCAACAACATTAATTATCCTTTTGGAACCAAATGTAGAACCAAATGTAACAGACAGAAGTCACAGAACTGTGGTGCTGATAAGCCATTTGAGAGCAAAAAGTCCCCTTCCGAACAAATATATTGTTATAATTTATTATGACTTTGTATTCTTATTTCGAAATAAATATATTTTGTATTTGTATTTTTATTTTGAATGTTAAAAAAATTTATTACTCGTATTTATTTTGCTAATTTTATTGGACGCGGTTTTATAACCGAACCCGATCCGATGGAAACCGAACCGAGGTTTTTAAAACCAAAACCGAACCGGTGGTTTCGGTTGCGGTTTTAAATTTTAAAAACCGAGGGTATGCTATTTCGGTTTCGGTTTTATCCAAAACCCGCCCCGATCCGCCCCGCGCTCTCCCCTAACAGGGACGTTAGAAGTCCTGCTTATACGTTGGATGAGAAGATTTTATCGACAATATAAATTATTGAGATTACATATACATTGTCGTTTTTATAAAGGAATTCAAAATTTATATTGAAAATATTAAATTTTCGCGAGTTATTAATTAATTGAGGTTTTAATATAATTGTTGGCTAGTCTTCATTCTCTTCCTGTTATTAAAGGGCATCAAGTATGAAAAATTTGTCAGAAGATGTTGGAAAAAAAAACTAATTTAAAATAGAGAATTTATTAAAAATACCATTTTTTATGAAAATATTTGTAAAAATACGGATACGGGTTATATATGAGGTTGAAACAGTTATATATATGATTGCATACAAGGTTGATCATATTTTTACAAATATTTTCTGTAATTTGGGATTTATACAAAAATCCGTTTAAAATATTGATTAACCCCAACCCCAACCCCGGATCTGAGAGCTAAAATTACTGATACATATCAAGCAGCAACTCATTATTACATTACATTTCGACTGATTCCATACCCCAAAGGAGAGCAAGCAAAACTCATGCACAATGAGTCTTCTCTGAATACTACATAAATGGGGAGGGATATGGAGTACTCCCTCTGTCCCATTCAATTCTCTACACTTTCCTTTTTAGGGTGTCCCATTCAATTCTATACATTTCAAAATTTACCAAAAATAGTAAAAATTTTATAATATAAAAATTAACTACACCCACTCATATTCACTATTTTCTTCCACTACACTAACTTTTTACATTAAATATTGATTGACCCCACCACTTTACCCACTTTTCTTACTTTTTCTCTCAACATTCCATTTTTTCTTAACCTCCGTACCCAAATCAAATGTATATTTCTCAATGGGACGGAGGGAGTAGCTTTTTTCTAGTCCTTGGCAAGTTGTTGATCCAAAAATTTACCGGTAAAAAAAACTAAAGCACAGTGGCTTATTGGCTTTGATTGTTTGTTTCGGTCTTGGGAAACGTGACGAGGAAAAGCTTAAGCTGCGTCACTCAACTTCTAATTGGTCTACAGATAACGTAACACTTCGTGGACACTGAAGTAGAGTGGCTTGAGAATTACTCTGATTTCTATATACATTGAGATGTGTTATTCAATTTTATATATTTTAAAGCTTTTTAAATATAATAAATATTTAATTATATAAAAATTAACTACACCCACTTAGAACATTTCCAGCAACTTTTTAATTCATTTCCTAAATTTAACATAAAATATTGAATTAACTTAAAATATCAATATTTATTCTCATCTACAACAACATTCCTTATATTCATTTCCTATATAATATTTATCATTAAAAAGTACCACTATTACAAAAAGTGAAGAAAGAGAAAGTACTTCATTCAAATATATATTATAAAATAAAAGTTAGAAAAAAGAGAGATGTTAGCTAAAAATAAGGAATTGGAACAAGATCTAAGTGGATTTCAGTGATTTAAGAAATCACTAGGATATTGTTGTAATAGTTTTTTTTTCTTTATTACTTATATTGTAGTTTAAGATTCCAAATAATTAAGTTATTGGAGTTGCTCTTATATCAACAACTTTCTTTTACTATATTTATTTTATACATTAAATATTAACTGATCTCATCACTTTATCCATTTTTTTTACATTTTTTAATAATATTTTTTTTAATTTTCGTGTCGAAATCAAATATATATCCTAATTGGACCACGGAGGGAGTATAAGATAAGATCTCATACTTTGTAACCCATTTAGGAACAACAAATGAAAGCTAACATGGGACCAACTTTAAACCCTTAATAATAATAATAATAACAATAATAATAATAATAACCATTAAAAATAATATTGCTTTTTTAAAAAATACTATAATATATTAATATGTCAACTACCAAGTTCAATTCTATCAAGTACACTGAAATTGTACAAGCACGACCACAACCTTTGTCATCGCCGCCTCTTAAAAGTATTGAGGATACACGCATATTATCGAGAAAAATGACAACCATAACAGATTTTAAGAAAAAAATGACACAAATAATCATTCTAAAAATATAACTAATTATAGCCCGTGTTCCAGAAATTGCTAAGCGTGTCATGGCGGTGAGGGTACCTTCGAGAGATTAATCGGCAAGTCGGAGATTAATCGGACCGATTAATCGAAGCATTAATCGGAAGAATATAAATATTATTTTTAATTTTTATAATTATATAATGATCAACATGTCAAATATTTGTTTTAAGAAATAAATTAGAATGGTATTAAAAAAAATCTATACATTTGACATGCGTTATGTACTAATTATTGAGTTTACAATATAAATTATATTTTAATTAACACTTTTAAATTAATTATAATATGTTATTTTTATATTTTAAGTGAGAATATAAATATATTAGATTACCTGTTATTTCTTACCAATACTTTATATTATAAATTGACATGATATTGTGTGAAATTATGAAATTAATGATTTAAAATTATAAAAACGTAAAAAAATATTTTATTAATTATTTTCCGCCTATACCGCCTAGTACCGATTTTTGACCGTCTAGCCCGCCTAATCCCGATTTTGACCCGATTTTTTGAAAAACGCCTAAATTACCGCCTAGATCCGAGTCAGAACGTTTTACCACCGCCTAGCGTCTAGGCGCCGCCTAGACCGATTTTTAGAACATTGATTATAGCCAATTGAATACTCTGCTATTAGTTAGAAATATATTGTATAGTAATTGGGTATTATTTCATACTAGTTAAATCCCGTGCATCGCACGGGTTCCTATTAATATTTAAAAAAATTATTTATCCTGTCATATTCTAATTTTTAAAATAATTTTGTAAATATATGTTAATTATAAATTTATAATGAAAATAATCGTATAACTTTAGTAGAATAAGTATACTGGTTTAACAATTTAGTAGTTTAGCGAATATATAACATTATTTATTATTTTTTAATAATAGAATATATTGTGGTCGTAGTTTAGTAAGATAAGTAAAATATATCTAGTGGTTTAACAATTTAGTAGTTTAGCGGATATATAACACTATTTATTTATTTTCTTTAATAACAAAAATTAGGGAATAACCGTTGAACCAAATTATACCGCATTCCAATTATTATAGTATAAATAGATAGTATAGATATGAGATACTCCATTAAACGTTGGTATCTATTATATAAAATAAATATAGTTAAATATTTTATCAGCTAAAATTAACCAACTTTTCAGAAATCGGTATTTTTTATTAATTTTATATAAAAGTAGGCTAAACTTATCTTTCACCCCACATCGTCCTACATTGAACCTAACTGAGCCTTTTTCATTATTTTTTTTGCACTTTTAAAGCAATGAAAATCAATATTTTAGAATGATTGTATGTCATGCTACAAAAGGTGAATGAATAGAATAACCTCAATGGAATGCACTGGTCATGATTTATTCTCTTCGAGGGATCTAAGTACATTTGAGTAAACATTACTCCGTCTGTCCCATAAAATTCTATACGTTACTTTTCGACATATTTTTCAATACTTTTTTAAAACATAATTGTATTATTATTTTTAATTTTTTTTAATAAAAAATTTATTTTTAAACTTTTATTCAAAAAAAATATTTTAAAAAAATATTATAAAATTATATTTTATAGAAGTCTCGAAATACGTACAAATAGTAAACCTTTTTTTTGATATGACGCACAAATAGTAAACCTACAGCATTCGATGGGACGGAGGTAACAGTAAACAAAAGCAATACACATACAAGGCACGTCTCGAGATTCAGGCAATTGCGGATGATACATAATTCCTTGTTTGAACCCGTACCACGTTCAGCATAGTAACAAAAGCTGAATATGAGCAAATATTACGTTTCTAAGTTCATTGACTACATAGTTAAAATAATAATTTTTAAATATTTCTATTTCTGAATTAAAATTTTAGTTATATATTTTTATTCACAAAAAGAAAATTTTAAAAATTATTATTTTAACTACGTGATCAAAACAATTAGAAGTGTGTGTATAAAAGTCAAACGTTATATAAAAGAAAATAGATGGAATATTAAAGTTCGTATAATCCCCATTACACATAATTATACGCAGATACAGAAGAGGTGTGCATTGAGACATTCATGGGGAGATGGAAACCGGCAGATGATGGATGATGACAGACCCTGTACAAATTTTGAAGAATGTGCCCTCATAATTTTAAAATATTTTTATAAAAAAATAAAAATATATATAAAAGTTCTTGCAATAATAAAAATCGACTAAAAAGTGTAAAAATAATATTGGTGCATAAAATAATTATTTTACGTATTAAAAAAAATAACTGAAAATTGTTAAAAAAGAAACAAGTACATAAATGACATTAGTTACTTTGAAAATTGTTCTTCTATCATTCTTTGAAGCAAACTCACTACACTAATAATATTTTTATAATCAACATTTTCTAGTAAACTATTTTCAATGGATAAAAGTGCTAATCCATTCAATCTCTCATACGACCTAGATGACCTTATGTATGATTTTAACAATTTTAACTTGGAGAAACTCCTTTCAGCATATGCAACTGTGACCGGTATAGTCAATAATATCCTATAAACAATAAAATTATTTGGAAAATAATCAAATCTTTTTAAATAATTCAATATCTCTAAGACATGTGTTGTCTCCTTTGGTAAAATGGTTCTTAATATTTTTAACTACCAGAACAATTCTTCACAATCAACATCAGAGGCATCCTTATGCTTTAAAATAATTTCAAGATTGTTGCATGCTAATTTTAAATTATTCTCATTAATGGAATTCAACTTTTGGTAAGAAAAAAGAAATCCAAAATTATTTTCATAGGTACTGAATTGCTCAAACCTTTTTTCCAATGACCCAATTGTTTGGTATACCAAATAAAGAAAATAATTAACTCTTACAGATTGTTCTGGAGATTGAGAATTTTCTGGAGAAATTGTTTCATCAAAATATTTCTTTCTACGAATTACACGTTTAACCTAAATAATTGGATCAATTTTCATTTCTATACCAATATCCTTAGCAATTTTCATGGCATCCATAAATCCAGTCTCCCTGTATTATTTAAAAAAAATTAATCAATCCTTGTATCTCATCAATAGCAACATCAATAAGCATATCACTAGATTGTAAATGTTTACTAATTAAATTTACTACATGCAAAATCTCATACCATATAATTAAACCTACCAAAAATTCAAAATTTCCAGTATGAAAACAAGCTAAAGTATTAGCCCTACACCTAACATCATTATCACCATCTGTTTCAGCTAATTCCAGTAAAGCTTCTCTTATTTTTATAGGTCGAAATCTAATTGCTTTCACAACTTTCACATGACTTTCCCATCTGGTGGAAGAGAGTGGTTTAACACTAATTTTAACATGCTCTTTTAAAATTTTCCATCTCTTCGTTGAGTTTGAGAACAAGTAATAAATACCTTGTATAATACCAAAAAAATCTTTTGCTTTTACACAAGGATTTGCAATATCATAGAGTGTTGGATTTATCTTATGACAACCACATGGAGTATAAAATGCCCTAGGGTTTATATCAAGTAATCTTTTTTGAACACCTTGATGTTTACCCTTCATATTAGATCCATTATCATATCCCTGGCATATAATATTATCAATGTCAAGATCAAGAGTAACCAGTGCATTCTCTAGTACACTAAAAAGTTCAAGACCTGATGTGTCATCTACTTTCAAAAATTCTACAAAATATTCTTCTACTTGAATGGGATTACTAGATACATTCACACATCTTAATATGAGAGACATTTGTTCCTGATGACTTGCATCAGGAGTACAATCAAGTATCAAAGAAACATATTTTGCTTCTTTGATTTTCCTAATCATAATATTTTTTATTTTCATTAGTCAAAGTGACAATCAAATCATTTTGAATTTTATTATTAAGATAATGATAATGAATTTCACTATGTTCAATACGACGCAAATGTTCTTTCATAATAGGATCCCATTTAGCAATCATCTCTATTAATCCTAGAAAGTTTTCATTATTCTCATCAAAAAGCCGGTCATTTGTTCCACGAAAAGCTAATGTATTTGTAGCTAGGTATTCCACAACATGGATTATTCTATTTAGTAACTCCTTCCAATGTTGTTTTTCCTTTTTAATCTATTCTTGAACATCTTTATCAATTGTTTTGCTTATCTCTAGTCTGTCACGTAAATCAATCCAAGCACACATATTATTAACATGTTCACCACTATTTTCATGTTCTTTAAGCCTGACAGGAGCATGTATCCAATCATTGAATCCCTCATTTATTAATCTATTATCTTTTTGTGAAGTTTTTTCAAAATAACTTGTTAGATATATTTGTGATGTCATGTCTAATCTGATTTGTTTAGTTTCAGAACTTAATATTAGGACTTACTGGAAATCAGGATTTACTGAAGACAGGAAGATATCAGAACTTAAGATATCAGAACTTGTGATATCAGAACTTAAGGAAGGATATGCTTCAGAAGTAAAGTGCGACTGATTTCTAGGAGAGAATCTGGATTAAACAAAGGAAGATATGCTTTAGGAGTTGGACAGCTAAAGGACTACAAAAGATAATATTCGATTGATATATTTTAGGAAGAGATATATTTCATATCAATTAGAAGATATCTTGTAACTGTGTACTATATAAACACAACTTAGGGTTTACACTATATGTGTTATCATTCACGAGAATATTTTCTTTGTAACCCTAGAAGCTCTTAGTGATATTGTTCATCACTGAGATAGTAGTTTAACCTACTGTAACAGAGTTTATTCCGATTGAATAAACTAATATTTTGTGTTCTAAATCGATTTGATTGTATAAACACTATATTCAACCCCCTTCAATAGTGTTGTGTGACCTAACAAGTGGTATCAGAGCATCTCTGTTGATATACAAAATCCATTTTACAATCATGTCTGACGAAACACAAACTCCACCTAAGCCCACCAAAACTCAAGATACTCAAAACAATCAAACCCACAGTCGATATGAAAGTATTAGGGTTCCCATACTGAGAGCATCTGAGTATCCTATATGGAAGGTAAAGATGGCTATGTTTCTGGAAGCCACAGATCCAGAATACCTTGATAGAATTAATGATGGACCATATAAGCCTATCAAGCTTTCTGTTGCAGTTGCTGATTAACCAGTAAAGACCATACCAAATGAGAAAGGTGATTACACACCTGAAGACATCTCATATATTTCCAAGGATGCAAGGGTAAGTCATTTACTTCATAGTGCAATTGATAATATCATGTCAAACAGGGTAATTGGATGCAAGACTGCAAAGGAAATATCGGATGCTTTGGAGACAAGATGTCAGGGAACTGAAGCCATAAAAAAGAACAGGAAGATAATACTCACACAGGAGTATGAGCACTTTGACTCAAAATTTGATGAGTCATTAACTGATTTATATGACAGATTTTCCAAACTCTTGAATGATCTGTCACTGGTGGACAAGGAATATGATCTTGAAGATTCAAATCTAAAATTCCTTTTAGCTCTTCCTGAAATTTGGGATTTGAAGTCTACTATCATAAGAGACAACTATGACCTTGCTGAAACTACTCTTGATGAAATTTATGGTATGCTCAAGACTCATGAACTTAAGATGGATCAAAGGAGCAAAAGGCATGGAAGAAAGTCAAAGACAGTTGCACTTAAATCTGAGGAGGAATCTCCTAAAGTGGTTATCTCAAAGAGGGGCAAAGGAAAGGCTCTCATTATACAGTCTGATTCAGAGTCATCATATTCTGTTAATGATGATTCAGAATCTGAAAATTTATCTGAAGTGGATGTTGATGCAGAGATGATGCAACTGTGTGCTCTTATGGTGAAGGGTATCACAAAGATAGCCTACAAGAAATTCAGAAAGGGTAAGAAGTTTTCCAGGAAATGTGGAAGTTCTGAAAAGAAAGGGTTCAGAAAGACTGAAGGCAAAGGAGGAAAGTCTGACAGAGGAGACAACTCAAATGTCAAATGCTACAATTATGGTGAAAGAGGCCACATCTCTCCTGACTGCAAGAAAGGAAAAGGTGATAAATGTCAGGCACTTATCACAAAGAAGAAAAATTGGGCAGACACTTCAGATTCTGAAGAAGAGGTAAACTATGTTTTGATGGCAAATGCTGATAGTAGTTCTGGAACTGCTGAATTGAAGGTACAACTCTTGCTTTTCATACTGATGATATTTCTGAGCTAAGATTATATCTTAAAATCATGTTCATTAGTTTTAGAGATCATATTTTAGAAAATAAAAGATTAAAATCTGAAAGTCTTGCTCTTAGAAACAGAAATGACTACTTAGAAAAAGAGTTATTTATATTTCATCAAACTCAGAAAGAAAGAGATGAGGATTTGTATGTTAAAGATGAACTGTTAAAACTGAATAAATCTCTTAAATCTGAACTAGAAAAGGAAAAGGAGATAATCAAAATTTGGACTAACTCTGGAAAAACAACTCAGAAAATCTTAGAAAGTGGAAATTAGAAAGAAGGACTAGGTTACCTAGATGATAAAGAAGAAAATGAAACTGTGTCATCTAAACCAAACTTTACCAAGGAAGCTGAAAAGCCTAAAGTTAATCCTGTCAAGTTTGTGTCAAATTCAGACAAGTCAAAATTTGAAAAGATGAAAGACTCTAAAACAGAAGTCAAAGAAAAGTCAACTTGTGACAAATTAAAACAGGATAAACCAGCTGTAGTAAACATTGACTTAATGATAAAGAAGCTGCTTAAGTATAAGCTGAAAGAGATTAGAAAAGTGAACAAGGTAAAGGAAGCTAGGAAAAATAGGAATGGAAAGGAAGGTGTGAATAAAAGCAATAATTATATGCCTGTTCCTAATGCTCCTAGAAACAAATGCTATAATTGTGGAAACTCTAACCATCTTGCTTCTTTTTGCAGGAAAAATAAAGATATAAACTCTTTACCTCCTAGATTAGGAGTTAAGAGTCAGTCTGTTAGGTTTAAACCACAAAATCCTTGTTTTCATTGTGGTAGTTTATGGCATTCTATTTATACTTGTAAGGAATATCATAGTTTGTACTATGATTATTATCAAATAAAACCTTTTTTAAGGAAAGTTAGTGTAATTCCTTCTAGTGTAAATTCTGATGCAAAGTCTGATATAAAGTCTGATAAAAAGCATGTTAGCATAAACTCTGAAACTAAATCCGCTGCATATGCTAACAAACTTAAAAGGCCAAAGTATCCAAGCAAGTATGGGTTCTTAAAACTAATCAATAGTGGTCTTTGTGATTGCAGGGCAACAGGAAAAACATCCTGGTTCTGGACAGTGGATGTTCAGGACATATGACTGGAAATAAAGCCCTGCTATCAGGATTTGTGGAGAAAGCTGGCCCAGGAATTTCTTATGGAGATGGAAACATGGGAAAGACTCTGGGATATGGCAATATCAATCTGGAGAATGTCATAATTGAATCAGTAGCTCTTGTCTCAGGACTTAAACACAATCTGCTAAGTGTGAGTCAAATATGTGACAGAGGTTATCATGTGGATTTCTTTGAAGAATACTGTGAAGTTATAAGTAATTCTACATGCAAAATGGTTCTGAAAGGTTACAGACATGGTAACATATATGAAGCCGGACTTTCAACAAATTCTGATGGTTCTGTAATCTGTCTGTTAAGCAGAGCATCAATTGAAGAAAGCTGGAATTGGCACAAGAGACTCTCTCATTTAAATTTCAACAACATAAATGAGCTAGTAAAGAAAGATCTTGTGAGAGGACTGCCAAAATCAGTATTTGCTCCTGATGGTCTTTGTGACTCATGTCAAAAGGCAAAACAAAGAAAATCTTCATTCAAGAGCAAAACTGAATCCTCAATTCTTGAGCCTTATCACTTACTGCATGTTGATCTATTTGGTCCAGTCAATGTCATATCTATTGTAAAGAAGAAATATGGTATGGTTATAGTGGATGAGTTCACAAGATACACTTGGGTGTATTTCTTGCACAAGAAGAATGAAACTGCATCTACTCTAACTGATCATGTCAGACAGCTGGATAAGTTAGTTAAAGATTCTGTTAAAATAATAAGAAGTGATAATGTCACTGAGTTCAAGAATTCAATCATGGAAGATTTCTGCAAAGAGCATGAAATAAAGCAGGAATTTTCTGCACCTGGAACTCCACAACATAATGGAGTTGTCGAAAGAAAGAACATGACTCTTATTGAAGCTGAACGAACTATGCTTGATGAAGCAAAGCTACCAACCTATTTTTGGGCTGAAGCTGTGCAGACTGCTTGTTTTACACATAATGCTACACTCATAAACAAGCGTGGAAAAACACCATATGAGATGGTGAAGAAAAAGAAGCCAAATATGAAATACTTTCATGTATTTGGATGCAAGTGTTTGTTCTTAAGACTCATCCTGAACAACTGTCAAAATTTGATCTAAAAGCTGATGAAGGAATTTTTGTTGGATATCCACTTTCCACAAAAGCCTTCAGAGACTACAATTTAAGAACAAGGGTTGTCATGGAATCTATAAATGTATCTTTTGATGATAAAAAGATTACTGGACTTGAAGATTTCAATGATCATGATCAGCTGAGATTTGAAAATGAAGATATAAATTCTGATTCCGTAAATTCTGATGACCTAAATCCTGATTCTGTAAATTCTGATGACCTAAATCCTGATCCTGTAAGTTCTGACGGGTTAAATTCTGATGTCATTGAAACTGTGGTAACTACTCCAAAGGAAAATGCACCTATTCAGGGGGAGCAAGCTGATGAACATACCACATCTCAAGACTCTCAAGAAACATCAGAACCAGTCACTGGCTCTTCAAGTTCTGATTCATCAAGTGCTGATTAGCCAAATTCTGAGAATTCTGGAAACTCTGATTCTTCAATTCCTGAAGGATCCAACTCAAATTCTGGAATCTCAGAGAGCATAACTTCAGGGGGAGCATCAGAAAATGCTGACGGAGACAGCTTGGATCATGGGGGAGGATCCAGTTCTAGAGATCAACTTCCATCTGCAAGGAAGTGGACTAAATCACATACACCTGACTTAATAATTGGAGATCCTGAAGCAGGTGTCAGAACTAGAACATCAACATCAAATGAATGTCTCTATCATTCCTTTATATCTCAGACTGAACCAAAGAAAGTGGAAGAAGCTCTTCAAGATGCTGATTGGGTGCAAGCAATGCAGGAAGAGTTAAATGAATTTGAAAGAAATAATGTCTGGACCCTAGTGCCAAGACCAAAGGACAGATCCATTATTGGTACAAAATGGGTATTCATAAATAAAACTGACAGTGATGGCATAATTACAAGAAATAAAGTAAGGCTGGTTGCTAAAGGTTACTCTCAACAGGAGGGTATTGACTATGATGAAACATTTGCTCCAGTTGCTAGATTGGAAGCCATAAGAATCTTTGCAGCTTATGCTGCTCACAAGAAGTTCAAAGTCTTTCAAATGGATGTGAAAAGTGCTTTTCTCAATGGAGAATTAGAGGAAGAGGTATATGTTGAACAACCTCCAGGCTTTGTAGATGCAAAATTTCCAAATCATGTCTACAGGCTTGACAAAGCACTTTATGGGCTTAAACAAGCTCCTAGAGCATGGTATGAGACTCTGACTCAATTCCTTCTAGAAAGTGGATTTCACAGTGGCACAATTGACAAGACTTTATTCGACCTCAACCATGGAAAGGACTTACTTTTGGTACAAATATATGTTGATGATATCATCTTTGGCTCTACAGATACAAAACTTTGTAAAAGATTTTCCAAATTAATGCAGTCAAGATATCAAATGAGTATGATGGGATAACTTAGCTATTTTCTGGGACTTCAAGTCAAGCAAACTGAAGAAGGTACTTTCATAAATCAATTCAAGTACATCAGAAATTTACTCAAGAAGTTTGGAATGCAAGACAGTTCTACTGTATCAACTCCCATGGCCACTGCCACCAAGTTAGATAAAGATACTGGAGCATCAGTAGATATTACTAACTATAGAGGCTGATCCAAGAGAACCTCATCTAATAGCTGTGAAAAGAATTTTCAAGTACCTCAAGGGTACAACTGATCTAGGATTATGGTATCCTAGGGAATCAGATTTTAAGCTAATAGGTTACTCAGATGCAGATTTTGCATGATGCCAAATAGACAGGAAAAGCACTAGTGGAAGCTGCCAATTTCTTGGAGGCAGATTGGTTTCTTGGTTTAGCAAGAAACAGAAATCAATTTCCACATCAACTGCAGAAGCAGAATATATTGTTGCAGGAAGCTGTTGTGCACAGATTCTTTGGATGAAGAATCAGCTACTGGATAATAGGTTAGAATTTTCTAAAATACCTATTTACTGTGATAATCAAAGTGCTATTTCTATGACAAGAAATCCAGTTTACACTCAATGACAAAGTACATCAGCATTAGGTACCATTTCATAAGGGAAAATGTGATGGAAGGTACATTGGAATTGCATTTTGTTCCAACAGATCAACAACTAGCAGATATCTTCACAAAACCACTATGTGAAGCTACTTTTACAAGACTGGTAAATGAACTTGGAATGGTTTCAGGTTTTTCCTCAAAATCTGTTTAGTTTTTGTTCTCATACATCAGACTTTATGATCAGTGTTTACAGATTTTCTTATCTCAATGTAACATGTGCTTAAATTGTTACATATTAAACACTGCTTGTTATCTGATGTGATTCTATAAACTCTGAAAGTGTTTTGAATATTCTGTGACTATTCAATCCAATGAGGATTATCTTGTTAGATGCTGACTTAGTAGTCTTTAACAAACTATGTATCCCATGTTTGAATTAGTTATTTATGTGGAAATCAATAACACAAGCAAATTCTGATTTTAGTCGTAGTCAAATTTACTTTGTGTATCTTATTACTAAGTCACAAACTATATTATTGCTTCTTATCTGTCAAATTCTGATGTCAGTAAATCTTAAGGATGAACTACATGCTTGATAAGCCTCACTTATCTGAAGAAAATAAAAGATAAGAAAAATTGAAATCAGGTACTCCTTTGAGATCTAGAGTAAATATGTGAGAGTGAAGATCCAAGTACATTGCTGGTATTAAGTTATATGCATTAGAAAAGCAAATTGATTTTTTAGTGACTTTTCACATTCTTTGATTACTGGAGAAATATTCTGATAACAACATAAATTCTGATGGCAGTTGTAACTCATTTACACTGAGAACCCACTGTCTAAAGAATTTCAAAAGATGCATAAAATAAGCACAAACAATTGAGGTGGATTCTTGCATAACTTTATTCTACAGTAGAATTCACAATTCAAGACAGATTTTAAGCATTTTTCTTAGTTATGCCTTATTTCTAAGATATACTGAAGTTTATCAGACTTTAATCCTTATATGATCATTTGCACATACACACACTATCACTCCAAATGAATGATGAAAATTACTGTGGTGATTAAGTTGTTTCAGATAAACAGTTAAGTATTATTTGCATAAATTCTGAGGACAAGTTCTGATTATGTTCTGATGATTAAACTCTGAAGATACCAGTCAGTATTTGTGTGAAGAATCACAGAAACAGTCATTCACTTTTTTAGTACAGAAGCCATGTTCTGATGACCGTTAAATTCTAATAAGAGTCAAGTTATGATGCAAACTCTGATGCTTACGTGTCACATTTTAATTACTTGACTTATTTTTAGTATTTACTGTAAAGGTTATATTTCACAGGAAAGTAATTAAGTGAAGATAAAAATAATGATAATTATTTGGTTAATGGGTTGCGTGTTTGTTTTGGTAACCGCATGTGAGCAATAATTACTGCACGTTTACCGTGCCAACTAATAATGTTTTGACTATTTACATGCTGTTAGGTGTAAAATATTGGTTTTACTTCCAAAAAGAGCCGTTGAGTGGAAAGATTATAAATATTAGAGATAAAAGATTATTAAATCTTTTAACTTCTCTCTTATCTTATCTCTTATTTCTTTTACTCTCTCTCTATCTTTTTCTCTCTATTTTCTGACGGACTTTCTTACATGCATTTTATCAAACACCTTACAAACACACAACTTTTCACTTAGTTTCTCACAGAAATGGCACCAAAGGACCTTATCTATGATTGAGCCAAGTTTGTTCCCAACAACTACATGGCTATTCTCAACAAGGACGAGGCTCCTTCAGAACTTCACTTCATTCAAGATTTTCTTGCTCGAAGTGAAATTGAGTATGCTCTGACCCAACCACAGACTCTCTCAGGCAAGCAAATTCTGGAGTTTTGGAGGTCTGGAGTCTATGATGATGGTGGTGAAAATGGGTCCCCAAGCATTATTTTTACAACAGGGGAAGATGAGCACTTGGTCACCTTGTCAACTGTTCGACAAGCATTGCATTTTCCAGAAAACTGTACTTACAGTTCACAAGTTGGAGAGTCAGTACTTCAAAACATGATGGCAAATCTTGGCTATGAGAAATCTTTATCCAAGCTGGGACAACTGAAGAGACCCTACATCAGGATGGAATGGAGCTTCTTTTTCGACTGTATTACCAAAGCCTTTGCCAACAAATGCTCCAACTTTGATGTTATTCCAATACTCAACCACAACCTACTATCAGAACCTACTATCAACCAGCACAATCCTCTCAACCACAACCATCAGCACCTACTATCAGAACCTCACCTCTCAAATCCAAAACCAAACCAACCTCTGGTACTTCTCAAAAGGTGCCAGTTGTAAAATCTGACACATCCTCTAGGCCCAAAACCAAAAGGACTATCTCTGTGCCTAAATCTCTACCACGGAGAAGAAGAAGGATGATTCTGAGAGATGAATCTGATGAGGATGAACAAGTCCAGGTTCCTGCATCAGAACCTGTGACAGTAGCAGCTGAAGAATCAACTCTTCAGAAGGAGAATGAAGTTGAGGGTTCTGGGATTTTGAAAAGGAAAAGGTCTTCAAATTCTGATACAGATCATATCACTCCACCATCTAAAAGATCAAGGAAGACTAGAGCAGGTGTGAAAATTACACAGTCTCAATATGAAGATGCTGAGGAAGGGGATCAGGAATCTCTGATCTCATCAGAACCTATTGTAATTGAAGCCCTTCCATCACCTAAAGATATTGTTCATGACACGGTGATCACACCTCCTATCTCTCCCTTTAAAGAAACAGTTACGGTTGAAGATTCAGGGTTAAGTCCTGAAATTGACTTTCACAGGTTGCATATTCCATCTATCTTGTATCGGGAAGCACCACTAGCAAATGTTTCAACTCCACCTGTTTCTCCAATAATAAATGCTGAAATTCCTACTACTCCAATTCTGGATTTGGAACCTGAAACAGATGAAGTTGTTCCAGAATCTCCTTCAGTTACACACACTCTGGTGTTATCAGAAGATGATGAGATTTTATCAAGTTCTGGAGACAATGCTCCAGCAAGTGCTCCAGTCAGTGCTCTAATTCTTGGAAATGAGGCACTACTTAAGTTTGTTAAAGAAGATTCCATGGGAGGAAAATTTTAGAGGAGTTGAATGGAAAAAGAAGTGGAATGAACCTGACTTCATTCCTAGCTCACATGTTCTGTCTGAACATATTTCAAAAGCTGATGAGTTGCTAAAAAGTTCTGATTTCAAGCAACAACTTAAAGTTACTGCTCTCATTACTAAAAATCTTCAAGGTCTACACTCCAAGATTCATGAAAAGGTTGATAAACTTCAAGAAAATGCTGATAAGCTAGACCTGATGCTCAAGCTAAACAAGAATAGGTTTATCAGACCAATTCATGAAATAGTGGAAGCTATTGAGCAAGTTCAAACCAAGCAGCAGGCTCAACTGGATGAGGTCTTACAAAATCAAGCCTCTCAACAAATACAACTCAATGAAATCCAATCTTCAGTGGAACTCCTTCTTTCTCTACTCCTGTCAGATGATGCCAAAAAGGGGGAGAAGGTAGTTAAGTCCAAATGCTCATCAAGCCAAACACTGAAGAAAAAGGATGATTATGAAGTTGATCAGGAAAACCCTAGCAAGGGCAAAGGTCAAGGTCAAGGCAAGCAAAGCAGCAAAATTTCTTCACAAAAACTAATTTCTGATTCTAGCAAATCTTCTACACAGAAGAATTCAATTTCTGAAGCTGTTAATGCTCAAACTCTGATAGCAAGTTCTGATAATCAAATTCTGATGACAAATTCTGATGTTCTGATTTAGTCTGGAAGTCAAGATTCTCAGAAGTTTTTACAAACTCTGAAGCTTAAGGGAAGGGAGACTACTGTCTACAATAAGGATCCCAAGATTCAGATTCTTGATGAAGAAATTGCTTAAAGATTGTTTCTCAAGCATAATCCTGGAATGGATTTAGAGACTCTAAAGGAGGAAGAAGCTAGATTTGCTGCTGAGAAGACAAATCCTAAATCTAAAGCTTCTAATACAAAGAAGCCTCCCAGACCTAAGGAGAAAGGTATAGTGATAAAAGAAAGATATGCCACAAAGATTCCTACATCAAGGACTAGATCTCAAACTACTACTGATCCCAAAGACAAGGGAAAAGGAAAAGTTGGGGAGACAGTCAAGAAACAGAAAATGAAGATTCCTCAAATTCTGATGGATCCTGTGTGCAAGATGGTTCAAGTCTTTGATGATACATCTGCTGAAGATGAAACTGTTGAAACTCTGAAAAGAAGAAAGATGACAGAAGAATCTAAGACAACCTCTGACATAGCTCAAGTTGTTCAGGGTGAAGAAATTTCAGAACAGCAAGCTACAGAAGAATCTGTAAATCCTGAACAAGTCATCAAGAGATCAACCTCTGACAGAGTTCAAGTTGATTTGAACAAGATGGCAGTTGCTGATAAGAAGAAACTCCTATGGAAAAATGTTAAACCATCAGATCCTAAGAAAAGTCCACTGCTATCTAATTTCATGACTGTTGGATTGACTGCCAGAGAAGCAATAGACGGATCTGGGTTAGGATCAAGTAAAGCCAAGATAAAAACGGGAGTTGAAGTAACTATCAAAGATCCATTTTTATTAATTGACAGACCACTTGAGGAAGTTACACAGAAACACCTTGACAAGGTTATATTTGTTTAAGTGGTACCTGATACTTATGATAAGAGTAAAGTCAAGGAAAAGCTGTATCTATTTCTTAAAGATGGAAGAACATACAGAATGTCAGAATCAGATGTGCTGAACAAATCTCTTAAAGAACTTCAATTCTTTCATTATCTTTTGGAGATAAAGTCTGAGGTTACCAGAAGATGGTCAAATTTCATCATGAAGACCATAAGGGATAAAGCCAGAATCTCTGGATCAAGGGTTGCAGAATTTATTCCAAAGATAGTTGAAGATGATGGAAGAGAAATTTCAATGAAGAAGAATTCTGCTAAGATGGAAGTTATTCTGAAAGAGAAATGTCTATGCTAGAATGAAGACTCCTCTCATCCAAGGGTAATTAGACTTGGTGATGGATTGTAAAGAAATCACATTTCAGCACTTAGGACTGCCATCTGCCAGATTGGAAGTCAAGATGAAGAATTGAAGCAAGTCAAGGCTACATTATCTCAAGTTCTGAGAAATGCAAAAGAATCATTTTGGATTCAGATTGATTCAGTAAGATTAATAAAAGTTGCAAGGACTATAAGTTGTATTTAGTTGTCTAAATAAACTCTCATTACATTTGTACTTAAATGTTTTTGACATCATCAAATCTATTAATTTGTATATTTTTCATAATTTACAAGTTGGGGGAGATTGTTAGATATATTTGTGATGTCATGTCTAATCTGATTTGTTTAGTTTCAGAACTTGATATCAGGACTTACTGGAAATCGGGATTTACTAAAGACAAGAAGATATCAGAACTTAAGATATCACAACTTGTGATATCAGAACTTACTGAAGGATATGATTCAGAAGTAAAGTGCGGCTGATTTTTAGGAGAGAATCTGGATTAAACAAAGGAAGATATGATTTAGGAGTTGGACAACTAAAGGACTACAAAAGATAATATCTGATTGATATATTTTAGGAAGAGATATATTTCATATCAATTAGAAGATATCTTGTAACCGTGTACTATATAAACACAGCTTAGGGTTTACACTATATGTGTTATCATTCACGAGAATATTATTCTTTGTAACCCTAGAAGCTCTTAGTGATATTGTTCATCACTGAGAGAGTAGTTTAACCTACTGTAACAGAGTTTATTACGATTGAATAAACTACTACTTTGTGTTCTAAATCGATTTGATTGTATAAACACTATATTCAACCCCCTTCTATAGTGTTGTGTGACCTAACATAACTTGCAAAAAAAAATATATTCTATCAAGGTCTTTTAAGTACATTAGCCATGGTCTATCATATTTTTCCCCATTTGACAAATACCGTGTATAATAATTAGAAGAGGAACACCTTGATAATTTATCTCAAGCGCCTTTAACTATAGAAAGATATCTTTTATGACAATTTAATATTAATAAATCTCTTGACTTAACGTCAAGACCATCCCAAATTCTTGGATCATAAATATCAACACATCTATCAACATTTTCCTCTTGATTTACTTTAACAACAATATCACCAGGCTAATATCATTGCCATCTTTTTTTTTTCATTATCATCATGATTCTCTTGATTTGAATTAATCACAACCTAAATCATTTGCTAAAATTTCAGGAACATCAACATCATTATTAACATTTTCAGACTCCCTAATAACAAACTTATTAAGAGCTCCTTTTTGAGATTGGATAAATTCATCCGCCTTTCTTTTTTTTCTTTCTTTTTTCATATCATGATAATTGTTTAGGAGGCATAATTTTACTTCTAGTATATTAAAAATGCACAAATATTGAATATAAATCTAGAAAATAAATAAGAACAAAAGAAAATAAATAAGAATAAAAGAACCTGGCAGGTGTGATACTTTAATCAAAGTGATCTCTAAATTTGTGATAAAATGCAGCCCTAGTTGCCGCCTAACCCTAGATGTCCGATGAGTGATGACTGATGAGTGTTAAGTGTTAAAAAGATTAACCAAGGCATGAATATAAGAAGTCTTTCTTTTCTTTTTTTTAACAGAGACAAAGATGATGAAATATGAATAGATAATACGTGTTTATATGAGTTAGTAGAGAGTCACCCGTACATATTTAAAATATTAAGAATGTAAAGAGTTTAAAAGTTAATTAATACATATTTAGAGGTTCAATTGACTTTTTTAATTGTAATTAAATTAGTTAACTTTAATGAAGTTTTTAAACTACAATTTTCAATACAAGTATTTATTATTTCTTTTAAAATGATTTTAATATTTGTGTTTCTAAAATTTATGTGCCTTATTGATAACAATTAAAAATTATTTAAGTGTAGGACATTTTTTTTGCATTTACAAATTTTATTCTTAAAAATAAAAATTAAAATTTTGTTTGCTACTTTTTTTATTCATTTTGACAGTACATAATATATATATATATACACCTATATAAAAAAAATGTGCCTAGCAAATTTAGGATCATGTTCTTTCTAAAACCTTGCACACCCTCATACCCGACTATGGATGGTGAGGAACTCTGTTAGCAGGCTTAGAGACAGTTTTTATTACCTAAACTACTGAATAACCTCCATATATTTTAAGGACAAGGCCTTTTACCTTTGTTTTCGTTTGCCAAATCGACTTCAGTTGACATGTTAATTATTCATCAACATCAACTATAGTAGTACTAGTAGCATTCATGTAATTACACTAGGCATGAAAAATGTTCTTCATTTTGCTTATACAAATAACTTAGTTGGGTAAGCACTTGATAGTCGTAATTATCAACATAAGACGTATGAAACCAGTCATTATAACAAGGCAGAGGAAAATACAGCAAAAGTAAAGAGTGTAGTTAAATAATCACCCCAACTAGCATAATTATTGTTATAGGGAGAATTTCGTATAACAATGTTGTGGAGGTTAATGGGCGGAACAAAGATCAAGGACAGTGTTTGAGGGCGGAGGAAGGTTGTTTGGTGGTGGCTGAGCTTGTATGTGGACTCCTTAAGAAAGAATAGGGTTTGTTATTCTCTATCAAGTGTCGACTCATGTCTCATACAAGTGCCTACGTACCCTATTTATAGGGATCAAGCCTTACGTAGTTCTTGGGGAACAAGTCACGTAGGCTAGGGTTAGGACTCTTCAGCCCGTGCAGCCCAAGCCCACGATAAAGTCAGGCCTTCAGCCAATTAGTCACGTAAATCTCGATCGGCTCCACACGCTTCCTACGATCTCGCGGCATCTCCGCAATCCTTCCCGTGATCGTAGGAACAACCCGTATCGACCCCGAAATCTACGAGCAACTCAGTCATCTATGAGTCACTTTCCATGTTACACACAAAGTCTTTCGATGCGGCCCGGCCTGGTCACCTCGGCCCGCACCGCCTTCAAATAATAAATATAATGTTACCTCTGTTTCTATAAGATGTGGGCTCATGAGCTCAGCCCGCGTATGGGCAGCTAAGCCCACCTCGCATGAAGGCACCTGAGCCCACCTCGCGTGGGCACAACCGAGCTCAGCTCGCACATGAGAGCCCAAATGACAAATATGAGCTCACCTTACATATGCGAGCCCAGCTCGCATGTCCTCACTTGAGCCCAGCTCGCATGTTTGAGCCCAGCTCTCATGTCATGAGCTCAGCTCGCATGTAAACTCAGCTCGCATGTTACGAGCCCAGCCCGCATGTGAACCCAGCTCGCATGTTGCGAGCCCAGCCCGCATGTGCTGGCCCAAGTCATATAAATCCATGGTTCTAGCCCACACACAAGAGTCCAGCTATTTAGTGCACCCACAGGGACCTGTTTAGGGCCCATGGCCGAAAGCGGGCATAACAACTACCCCCCAAAATTCCTGGTCGCATCTTGAGGCTAGGTATTTTCTAATCTTTTTATGGCCTCGCAAGTGTGAGCCCACCAGGCCGCACCAAGTCGCCTCGCGTGTCTCGCCTCGCATGCCTTTTATCTTTGCATTCATTTTGACAGCCGTTGGACAGCTGGCGTGGGGATTCGTGTCATCTTATGAGATAACGACACGTGTCGCCTCCTCCTTTCTCTCTCCTATCCCCTATAAATATGTGAGATTTCAATTCATTTCTCACATTTCCAAGAACACTTTCTGAATTGCTGCTCAATTTGCTCAAGGATCTACCACGGCGAAGATTATCATTTCAACAAGAACCGTCTACCGGCGGCGATATTCTCCGGGACCAGATTCATCAGGATCTTCATACACCTCTCCCACAGGTACTCTTCGATTCGAGCCCGTTTTTTTATTCATGCTTCATTCACGCACACCATGCGAGCACACACCACCTGTTCGATGCGAGTTCACACACAACCACAACGCGCGATGCGAGTCCTTTTGCTCGTTTAGATACTTAGGTGCGATCCCGTGTGAGATGTGAGGACACTTAGGTGCGATCCCATACTTGTTTTTTTTTTTTTTTTTTTTTTTTTTAGGGCCACACACTAATCTTCACCATCCTTTACAGATGTCGAGTGCGTCTTCAGCCCGCTCCTATGGATCATCTCGCTCTTCCTCGAGCCCGGCTCGCACCTCTGCTAGCCCGGCTTGCTCTTCAGCTACTCCATCTCCATTAAACCAATACCCTCCTGAGCAGCGAGGCTCCAAGGACTTCCAACGCGAGCTGACCTCTCTTTCTGGTCGTCTTAGCCAACCTATCTCTCCCGGCTCAGCTATCACCCCTCAAGGGGCTTTGAACATTGCCAGAGTTGAGAACTCGATGCGAGCAGCTGGATCCGGCTCGCTTGATATTCACCTCGACCCGAACCCTGAGGATTTTACCAGGGAGAAGAATATATATAATTGGAGAAATAGGCCCGTGGACCTCTCTCATATTCCAGCCTCCCTTGGGGTAGAAGAGCTGCTAAACCGCGAGCCTGCTCCCTTGGATAAAGACCGAGCCGAGGAGATTTTAAGAGAAATGGCTGAAGAGAGGGCAGCCCGTCTGAGGCAAGCAGCAGCTAACCACCTCGACCCCATTCACCTTGACTCAGAATCAACTGACAGCGACCTGGGGAGTGCATACTATGACACCAGGAAGAAAGGAAAAAAGCCTGTAGCTGCTGAGTATCCCATCCTGGGACTCGGGGGTGAAGAGGACGGCTCGCATTGGTCCTATGACTCTCCTCAGAGCGAGGAGGTGGCAGATGTTACAAGTCAGTACAAGATTTGTAACTATAATTATGCCCCCGCAGCCTCTCCCGAGCCTTATGTGCCTCCTGCCCAGCCTGAGCTCGAGGGTGAGATTGTTTTCAGAAGGCAGATCATTCCTGATGGGGAGGAGAGCTCAACTGCAAATGAGGAGGTTAAGGTGCTCGCTTGCCGCGACCTGCCTACCTCGCTGACTCAGAAACATCTGGCCGAGCACATTGAGCAGTTTCAGCTCGAGGGCCATATTGTCTTGCCCCTACCTCATATGAGATGCTATAGATTCAATCACTCGGAGAATGGAGGCAGGGTGCCTCGCATGGTCTTGTCCACCTTCCTATTAAGGCTGGGAATCTCCTCTCCTCTTCATCCCTTCATCAAAGATGTTTGCGAGTACTTCCAGCTCGCACCCCTTCAGATCAATCCAAACGGATACCGGGCCGCCCTCGCATTGTACATCATGTACCACAAATGCGGGTACCCTTCTCTAACCGCGAGGCAGCTGGGTTACTTCCTCCATTTGAAGCATTCTCCTAACGACTTTGGGTATTTCTACTTCTCTGTCTGGCCGTGCTTCAACAAGAAGAACCTCATCCACAACGGGCCGAGCAACTCAGGGAAGTGGAAGAGCCCTTACTTCTATATCCACGAGGTGCCTCGAGTCCAGACTCATTTTTATTATAATCCATGTAAGTTTTCTCCAGCCCGCTCTCGTCTCTTCTACCATAGCTCTTTCCTTTTAACAAGAATTTCTTCTATCTCCAGCCACCCCGCCTCGCACTGTCCTTGTGGGACAGGAAAAGATAAACGCGGACAGTCTTCTAAACCTTCCTAAGGCGGACCGGGACATCCGAAAACTCATAACGACCTCCAATCTGGTCGCATGTGGGTTTTTGAAGGAAGGAGTGAGGCTGACTCCTCAGAAGAAATCTAGTAAGAGATCCACAAAGGGTAAGAATATCGGGCCCGCACGTCCGGGCCTGGCTGCTCGCATGCGCGAGCTTGTGTGCTCGCGTGCTCACTTTTCCTGCATGCATCTTGTTTCACATCGCACTTTAATTCTCCGTATTTTTCACCTGCTCGCATTACTTCTTTCCTTTGCATCTTGCTGTGACTAATCTATTGCTTTGTTGTTTTCTTTTTCAGAAATGGCCATCTCCCCTATCCCCTTCATGGAGGAGGCTGAGCAGGCTGCGGCCTCGGGCCCAGTTCAGCCCACAGCTGCGAGCACAAGGGCTCGCTCTCAGGCCAATCCTCCGGCCCGCATGACTACTCTTTCCGAGCATCTCAAGGATTCAGGGCCCTCTCCTCGACTAAAGAGACATAGAGGTAAAGAAGGAAAAAATGGTGAGCCTGAGCCAAAGAAAGCTGCTCCCTCTGATGCTCCTCTTCCCTCTTCTTCTTCTGCCAATGCGGTTGCGACCACATTCGGCCGGCTCGCCCAAGGTCACATCAGCGAGCAGGATTTAAAGGATTGGTCTTCTTCTGCTCTCGAGGTTAACCAGGATGCCCTCTCCCGAGCCGCGGCCGAAGTATACTATCGTCAGTTATCTAAGGCTCGAGAGATGCGAGCCCTCAGCCAGACCAACACAAAGCTCGAGGCTAAAGTCAAGTCCCTTCAGAGTAAGGTCGCTGAGCACGGGCAAGAGAAAGTTACGCTGGTGAACAACTATAATCAGAAGATAGTTAACCTGAACGCTGCTCACGACAAGGCCCTAAGGGAGCAGAAGGAGGCTCATGACCTGGCTGCTGAGGCATGTAAGAAGGAGAAGGATGCCCTCGAGGAGAGGGTGCTCGAGCTGGAGGGATCAGTCTCTGCCCTGACTGAGGGCCGTGAGGCCGCCCTCGCTGATGCTAGGAACCTGGGGGCCAGGAATTTCATGAAAGTTTTTATGAAGAAGGTTCCTGACTTCGATTGGGAGGCTCTGGGTGCGAGCACAGCGAGGCATGCTGACAAGTTGAAGCTGGAGATGGAGAGGGATGCCCAAATTGCTGAGGAGGCTAGGCTCGCGGCCGAGAAGGCCCAGGTCGCTGGTGAAAATCGTGAGGGAGCAGAGGCTGATAACCCTTGATGTAATTTTGATTAGAACTAGACTTTTGACTGGGTAAGCGGGCACCCCTCTCGCCTCGCGCTTGTATTTGAAATATTCTGCCACGGGGCATAACTTATTTAACTTTTGTTTGTATAAAATGTCTAAGTTTTTTGTGCCCGCGTATGTCTTTACGGTGCTAGCTTTTTTTTTTTTTTACCATGCTTCTACTGACCAAAAAGTAATCATAACTCTGGCCGCTTATGGCGAGCGTTACCCCTTCACTGCGAGCCCAATTTATTCAGCTCGTGTCATTTGTTCAATCAAACAACCATTGAAAGAGAATGCCAAGTGGAACAAGCCCGCATCGACTCGCAGGTGTTGTAGGTGTGCTCGCACTAGGAGCTCGCATGTGTCTTCTCCTCGCATCATGTGACTTTGAGTATGTTTGATGGAGGGCTGGGCCCCCTGGGTCGCATTTATGGTTTTGAGGGCCAGGGTATGGGCTCGCATCGCGGGCCTATATCTCTATCAACATCTTTTATCTACTATGTGTTCGTATTTGCCTAAGCGGGCCGTGGCCCGGCTCGTTTCATGTTCTTGGCATCAAGCGGGTCGGGGCCCAGCTTGATTTAACATGTTAATAAAATAACTGTTCTGTCCTCGCATGGGTTCCCAAGGATGGGGTCCCCTGCTGGGTATTTAATCTATTAACAGAAGTTAAAATATCAAGTGCACAAATAGAGATCAATCGTTTATTCATAGATAATGGGAAGTGAAAGAAATACATGCTTGTGGTCTCAGGGAGGCACCTATATGGCACTACCCCCCGAGACTTAGGAATATTTGAAGATAATACTAAGTCTGAAAAGAATAATATTACTGATAATACTTGCGAAGGTGTTCCGCGTTCCAGGCTCTTGGGATCGACTTGTCTTGCATATCATTGAGGTGGTAGGTTCCCTCCCAGAGCACCGATTTTATCTTGTAAGGGCCTTCCCAATTTGCTCCCAAGACTCCGTGACTCACCACCTTGGTATTTGGCATGACCCGGCGCAGAACTAAATCTCCCACCTTGAACGTTCGGGCTCGAACCTTACTGTTGTAATGCCTAGCTATCCTCTGCTGATATGCCGCAATCCTGATCTGAGCCTCTTCTCGAGTTTCTTCGATCATATCCAAATAGAGCCGATGATTGACCTCGTTTGCCTCTGAGTCATAGTTGTCCCTTCGAAAAGATCCTGCTCCCACTTCAACGGGCACCATAGCTTCACACCCATACACCAGAGAGAAAGGGGTCTCTCCAGTTGTAGTTCGGGGTGTAGTGTTGTAAGACCATAAGACCTGGGCGAGTTCTTCTGGCCATGCTCCTTTCTTCTCTTCAAGCTTTGCCTTTAAGGTATGCTTAATGATTTTATTAACAGCCTCTGTCTGCCCGTTACTCTGGGGGTGGCAGACTGCGCTAAAGCTCTTCTGAATCCCCAGCTGCTCACAAAACTCTCGCATCTCCTTGCTATCAAATTGTTTCCCATTGTCAGATATCAGCTTGTAAGGGATGCCATAGCGACATACAATAGCCCTGTGTACAAACTCCCTGAGCTTTCTCGCTGTGATAGTGGCTAGGGGCTCGGCCTCTGCCCACTTAGTGAAATAGTCTACCGCAACTACCGCATACTTGACGCCTCCCCTGGCCTTCGGGAGTTCCCCAATCAGATCAATTCCCCACATGGAGAAGGGCCAGGGGCTCATGAGGGATGTGAGAGAGGCCACGGGGTTGTTGTAATAATTGGCATATCGCTGACACTTATCACAAGCTCGGGAGAATTCAAAAGCGTCTTTTTTCAGCGTTGGCCAGTAGTAGCCTTGACGGAGGATTTTCTGAGCTAGAGAGCTACCCCCCGAGTGATTGCCACAAATACCTTCGTGTACCTCCCTTAGGATGTAGTTGCATTCCTCCCCATGTATGCATTTGAGAAGAGGAACACTGAACCCTCTTCTGTATAGAATCTCGTCGTATATCACATAGCGGGCTGCTTTGTATTTTATTCTCCTTGCCTCGTTCTTTTCGTCCGGAAGTGAACCTTCTCTTATGTATGCTAGAATAGATGTCATCCACGTGGGGCCAAGCTCATTACTGAGGCTGCCCACCTCGTGCTCGGGCACACTGGGTTGCCTCTGTATATCAAGGGGCACGGTCCCTAGCAAAGTGCTCTCGCGACGTGAGCCGAGCTTAGCTAGCTCGTCCGCGCCTTCATTCTGCCCACGCGGGATTAGTTCCAGCCTCACCTCGTTGAATCTTGCGATTATCCTCTGTGCGCACTTCAGGTAAAGCTCTGTTCTCGGACCCTTAGCTTGATACCCCCCATTTATCTGATAGACCACAATCATGGAGTCACTAAACACATTCAAATTCTCGACCTTCATTTCCAAAGCTAGCTTGAGACCGTTGATCAGGGCCTCATACTCAGCATCATTGTTGGTTGCATGAAAGGCCAGATGGGTCGCACGTCTGATCTTGTGAGCCTCTGGGCTGATTAGCTCGATTCCAGCTCCTGCTCCATCACCGTTAGAGGCACCATCCACATACAGGCTCCACCATGGGGCACTATTTTGTCTCTCCAGTCCAACTTCTTCTGTGCTAGGTAGAACAACAAGGGCTCCCGGCTCCAATTCTTGATATGGGGGAAATTCTAGCACAAAATCGGCCAGGGCTTGGCCTTTGATCGCAGTCCTTGGCTTATAATCCACCTCGAATTGGCCGAGCTCAACCGTCCACTTCAACATTCGACCAGAAGATTCTGGTCTATGCATCACTTGCCTGAGGGGGTAGGAGGTTCGCACTTCTATCTTATGTGCCTGAAAATAGGGCCTGAGTTTTCGGGAGGCCAGAATCAGAGCATACGCTAGTTTTTCGAGGCTTGTGTATCGAGTCTCGGCATCGGCTAGCCTTTTACTCACATAATATACCGGGAGCTGGACACCATCCTCCTCTCGGACTAATACCGCACTTATTGCAAAGTCGGAGACGGCCAAGTATAGGATCAAAGTTTCTCCTGCTCTTGGGTTGGACAACATGGGAGGGCTACTGAGATGCTTCTTTATGTTCTGAAAGGCTTCTTCACATTCTTCGGTCCACTTAAAGTTCCTCCCCACTCCTTTGATTGCTTTGAAGAACTCTTGGCATTTATCGGAGGATTTTGAGACGAAGCGGTTTAAGGCAGCCACTCGTCCCGTTAAGCTTTGAACATCCTTCACCCGTCGAGGGGTCTCATCTCGAGTAGGGCTTGTATCTTGGCTGGGTTGGCCTCAATGCCTCTATGGTTGACAATAAATCCCAAAAACTTCCCCGATTCAACCCCAAACACGCATTTCTGGGGGTTGAGTTTCATTCTGTACTCCCTTAGGATCTGGAACATTTCTGCCAGGTGGCGGACATGATCCCTCGCTTCTTTCGATTTCACCAGCATGTCGTCTACATAGGCCTCCATAGTCTTCCCCAATTGATGTTTGAACATCTTATTCACCAGCCTCTGATAGGTTGCCCCCGCATTAAGGAGCCCGAAGGGCATCCCGATGTAACAGTAAAGGCCCCGATCAGTAATAAAGGAGGTGTGCTCCTGATCTGGCCCATACATGGGGATTTGGTTATATCCCGAATAAGCATCCATAAAACTAAGCAGCGCGTGCCCAGCCGTGGAATCCACCAGCTGGTCGATTCGGGGTAGAGGAAAGCTGTCCTTCGGGCAAGCTTTGTTCAGGTCGGTGAAGTCTACACATGTCCTCCACTTGCCATTGGGCTTCTTGACAAGCACAGGGTTGGCCAGCCACACGGGGTAGAAGGCTTCTCTCACAAGTCCTGCCTCCATTAATCTATCCACTTCTTCTCTGAGGGCCTCTGCCCTCTCTCCACTAATCGGCCGTCTCTTTTGCCTAACCCCCTTCTTTTTCGGGTCCAGGTTGAGCCGGTGGCACATGACATTTGGGTCAATCCCTATCATATCGGAGTGTGACCATGCAAAGACATCCAAATTCTCCCTTAGGAAGCGGGCTAGATCCTCTCTCAAGTTAGGACTTAGGTTAGAGCCTATTCTGAGTACCTTGGAGGGATCATTTGGGTCTACCAAGATCGGGATTGTGTCCTCTGCGGCCCCGGCCCTCTCGACCATTGAGGGCATTCTCGGGTCTAGATCTGCTTGAGCCTCGCTAGTTTTTTCCATTTCCGTGATTGCCAAACCTTCCGCATCCTTGAGCTCGGTTTGGTGAGCTTGGGTCGGGTTTATCAAGCGTTCAGAGGTCGCAGTTACAGTTCGAGTGATTCTGTCGGGTGGGTCCATAGTGGTTGTTGTTTCTTTGTGTGCCCACTTCTCTCTCCTAAGTGTTGCAGTGATTTGTTCTGGGCTCTCTTCTTCATCACTTGCTTCCTCTACAATCCCCTCTTGTATCAACATGATGGGCTGAGATGCTTCCATTAGTAAGGCCCCTGGGCGTGGTTCCACATGAATTCCCATGTGCTCGAAGTAGTTCTCGGGCAACTCCTCAATTGAAATCAAATTACAAGTCTCGTGGCCCTCAGGACGTATTCTTTTCCTGCCCTCTGCCTCTTCCATGGGGATGTCGCACTCACCTACTTCAGCTATCTCCCTTGAGGCATTTCTTGACTCGGCCGCTTTGAGTGCCTGGTTGTAGCAGACCCTGGATTCGTATTGACAGCTCTTCAAGATGCCTACCCCCGTGGGGGTTGGGAATTTTATCGTCATATGATGGATCGAGGTCACCATCCTCATTGCCCTCATAAGGGGTCTGCCCACTATAACATTGTAGGCACAAGGCTGGTCTACGACTGTAAACATAGCGATCTGGGTGGCCACATGAGGCTCCTCTCCTATGGTCACCGGGAGTCGAATTGTCCCTTTCACTCCGATCGAGTCTCCCGTGAACCCGTACAGGTGCCCACCTGTTGAGGTTAATTCTCTATCCAATAATCCCAGTTTTTTGTAGGCATCATAAGTCAAAACATCAGCCGAGCTCCCGGTGTCCACCATTGCTCGGTGAACATTCACCGTCCCAATCTTCATTTTTATGACTAGGGCATCGGTATGAGGGTAATGCACCCATTTTGCATCATTCTCTTTAAACACGATATCATCGACCTCCCTTTCAAAGAGCTCCGGGGGCCTTTGGCTTAGATGATTGACGTTGGTGAGCGGCTTGTCCTTTGCTTCCCGGGCATATCTGTCCATCGCCTTCCGGCTGTCTCCACCAATGTGAGACCCGCCTAGAATAATATGAATACTACCAGCCCGAGGGACCCTTTCTTTATCTTCTGGGGGTGGAGGAGGGACGGTATGATAATCCGTCCTGTGTCTTCGAACCTCCTTGACAACCCACTCCGTAAGCTTCCCTTGTCTAATCAAAGTCTCGATCTCATCCTTTAGTTGTCTACAATCAGCGGTATCGTGTCCGGTGGCCTCATGGTATGCACAATACTTCGAAGTGTCTCTTTTATTGTAGTCTGTGAGAGGAGTTGCCTTCCTGAATACTCCCTTCCCCACATATGTAGCATATATGTGGTCGATAGAGGCTACCAGAGGGGTGTGTGTCTGCCATTTGCTTGTATAAGGCCTTCCCGAATCTTTAGTGGTCTCTTTGCCACGGGCAGACTTTTTCGGGCTCGAACTACGCCGATACGTCTTCCTCCTTTCATCAGGGCTTGAGGATCGGTCCCTCTTGTCTCGATAGCTTTCGCTGATTTTCAGCTCTCTCATCGATTTCTCTACCCTCTTGAAGGGTTCGGCTTGCTCATAGAACTCGGCCAAGGTCCTCGGCTCACTCGCTTGGAGGCTCTTCCAAAATTTTGATCCTTCTTTCAGCCCTGCTATCAAGAAATTTTTGATGGTCTCCTCACTGGCTCCTCTCACCTTCGGGACCTCGGCGTTGAACCGACGAAAGTATTCTGCCAAGGGCTCCCCCTCCCTTTGCTTGATGTTGGCTAACGTGGCCACAGGAGGCGAATAGTGGAGGGTCGACTGAAATTGTCTGACGAACAAGTCCTCCAATTGCCTCCACGTTCTTATGCTAGCCGGTCCTAACTTGGAGAACCATTGTTGGGCACTACCTCTGAGTGATGCCGCGAAGAGTCTGCAACGGGTCATCTCCGGCACCTGATAGACTTCCATCTCAGTGTTAAATTGAATAAGGTACTCCGCTGGGTCGGCTTCGCCGTTGAATAGAAGGTCGGGGTTGTGCCTAAACACCCGAGGTAGGGGGGATGATCGGATAGCAGTCGTAAACGGAGAGGGGGCAGCCGAGGCAGGGGGCCCTCTCTTCTCTTGCTCCATCTCATCTAAGATCCTTCTCAGGTCCCTTACTCTAACAACTTCTCCTTCTCTGTCACCACCCGCATTACTCGAATGGTGTGAGCCCTGAGGTCGTTCGCGGCGTCCCCCTCCTCCAGCTCGGTCCTGCGACTCCTCTTCACGATTGTATCTGCGTCTATGTCGCTCCTCCCTCCTGGGTGAGGTGTGTTAACGTCTTTCCGGAGGGGTCGTTGCCCGTTCCCTTTTCGAGCCTCTTTTATCCACGGGCTCTTTCTCTTCTCTCTCCTTCTTACAATTCTCCAATTTGAGCCTGAGGTCATGCTCGCTTAGTTTTCTACCCACTCGGTCTAGCACGCTAGTTGACCTTGCCTCAGATGAAGCTGGCTTCGGCCCCGATCTCGTAGAGATCTGGCTGCCCCGCTCATCATGGCCTTGGGGTATATCTTCCTTTTCGCGTGATGTTTCTTTCTTCTGTTTGGTCTCGGTTGCCACGTCATCAAAATCGTGGATCAGCTTCTTCTGAGGGCCTTTGCCCTTCCAGCTACGCTGTGAGACCTTGAGGCGGCGCGCCTTACGCTTGGCGTTCCGGACCGAGCTTCTTTCTACCTTTGACATTCGGGCGTTGATCTGATTCATCTGATCGGCCAGCCCTTCTAGATACGTCATCACAGCCTGCCCGTCCACGGTCGCAATTGGTGGAGGTGGCGCCTGATTCTCTGGGGGCGTGTGTTCGAAAGTAGGGTCCTTCTTGCCTCCGCTCCCTGGTGTCGTCGCTTGCTTGCTTTCTTTGATCATCTTTCTCCCTAAGATGAACGAGGCCCTCCTTCTAGCGCCAAATGTTATAGGGAGAATTTCGTATAACAATGTTGTGGAGGTTAATGGGCGGAACAAAGATCAAAGACAGTGTTTGAGGGCGGAGGAAGGTTGTTTGGTGGTGGCTGAGCTTGTATGTGGACTCCTTAAGAAAGAATAGGGTTTGTTATTCTCTATCAAGTGTCGACTCATGTCTCATACAAGTGCCTACGTACCCTATTTATAGGGATCAAGCCTTACGTAGTTCTTGGGGAACAAGTCACGTAGGCTAGGGTTAGGACTCTTCAGCCCGTGCAGCCCAAGCCCACGATAAAGTCAGGCCTTCAGCCAATTAGTCACGTAAATCTCGATCGGCTCCACACGCTTCCTACGATCTCGCGGCATCTCCGCAATCCTTCCCGTGATCGTAGGAACAACCCGTATCGACCCCGAAATCTACGAGCAACTCAGTCATCTATGAGTCACTTTCCATGTTGCACACAAAGTCTTTCGATGCGGCCCGGCCTGGTCACCTCGGCCCGCACCGCCTTCAAATAATAAATATAATGTTACCTCTGTTTCTATAAGATGTGGGCTCATGAGCTCAGCCCGCGTATGGGCAGCTAAGCCCACCTCGCATGAAGGCACCTGAGCCCACCTCGCGTGGGCACAACCGAGCTCAGCTCGCACATGAGAGCCCAAATGACAAATATGAGCTCACCTTACATATGCGAGCCCAGCTCGCATGTCCTCACTTGAGCCCAGCTCGCATGTTTGAGCCCAGCTCTCATGTCATGAGCTCAGCTCGCATGTAAACTCAGCTCGCATGTTACGAGCCCAGCCCGCATGTGAACCCAGCTCGCATGTTGCGAGCCCAGCCCGCATGTGCTGGCCCAAGTCATATAAATCCATGGTTCTAGCCCACACACAAGAGTCCAGCTATTTAGTGCACCCACAGGGACCTGTTTAGGGCCCATGGCCGAAAGCGGGCATAACAATTATAGATGGACAATAGAAAATCATCGTACACATGACATTATCGTACCAAACATAAGATTACTTGACAAAAGCTGCCGTTAATTAGATACATATAATTAGCATCCTTAACAGTTAATTAACAAGCATGATCCAGCAGACCATTAATTGTTGTTATTACTACGAGCAGCAGCATCAGCTGCATCGGCAGCAGCGGCAGCATCGTTTCTCCTCTTAATCCTCATCCCAGACCAGAAAATTGTTCCAATAATACCAGTAATCAAAATATCATCCATCTTCGGATTGGATTCGGCAAACTGTACTGAACCATATTTCGATCAAACACATATAAAAAGATCGTTAAGTATAAAACATACATACGTGAAGAGAGGGGGAGAGAGATTAAATTACCTTCCTAACATCGCTTCCGAATCCGCGAATAGCTTGCCACATTCCTGCCATTTCTATATTACTTCGGTGCTTAGGTTCTATAGGCATATTTGAGATTTTATTTCGAGACTTATATAAACTACAGTTTCATAATGTTTTTTTATTTTTTTTAATAAAGTTTAAACATAAAATTTTTATTAAAAAAAAATTTGAAAAAAATATTATGAATATATATTTTAAACAAGGATTGAAAAGTGTGTGAAAAAGTAATGTATAAAATTTAGTGGTATATAGGAGTATGTTTTTTCTGCCTTTTTTCGATACAATACAACTGTTGTCGCTGATTTATAATGGCACTAGGGATTT
This sequence comes from Apium graveolens, assembly GCF_009905375.1. Classification (NCBI taxonomy): domain Eukaryota; kingdom Viridiplantae; phylum Streptophyta; class Magnoliopsida; order Apiales; family Apiaceae; genus Apium; species Apium graveolens. Next base: position 33,988,467 of record NC_133652.1, read on the forward strand.
AGGGTTGTGGTGAACGAGGGCCCGCCCGGCCGGGTCTCCAACCCATTAAATTGAACTAATTTAATTAGTTCAGTTTTTAGGAAATAAATTTATTAGTTGAAAAATTATTTTCAATCTAACCCTATCCTTTATATATTGGATTGGGTTGAGTTGGGTTCTGCTTGATTTGGTTTAAAACTCAAATAAAATTATTTAAATATTTTTTATGAGTCAAAATTACAACTAAATTTAATCAAAAATTGAAGTAAATTTGGAGGACCCCATAATTTAACAAAAAGATAAATATTATTGGATACTATACTTACCGTATACTCTTCTAGATTAAAGTTAGCAACTTAGAGTGCGTTATCCGTAAAATAATAATAATATTTTAAATTTATTAATTAACTCAATAAATACATAAATTATAATTTCAAATAATAATATTATAATTATAGGATCAGATTGGGTTGGGTTAGTAAATGTTTAAATTTTTTTAAATCTTGACCCGATCCATTATATTCAACACAAAAAATTAAATCAATTAAAATTCGAATTTTGAATAATTCACCTCGGGCAGCCAAAATAAGGAAGAGTTGGATCAGTTTTATGCATTGTTCTAAAAATCCCCGATAAATCCCCGATTCAACCGATTAATCCCCGATTAATTCCCTACAAAATATCTGACCGATTCGATTTTTGAAATTCGATTAATTCTTACGAATTTTTTCTTTATTGGAGTATACATAATTATTTATTAAAATTAAAATAATATATTAATTTAAATATGAATAAGTATAGAAATTATGATATAATAAAAATATATTTGTTAATAAATAAATAATATAATGATAATAATATACTAAATATAATTTAATATTATAATACATCCGATTTTTACTCCAATTAATCCTTCCGATTGATCCCCGAATTTTAATTAATCCTAAATCGGTAGACCGATTCCCATTTTTACAACACCGGTTTTATGATTTAATCAGTTTTTTGTTTATCACTGGCACGAGCGATTTAAAGTTGGGATTTGAAATGCCCCATTCTCATACCTTCCGGCCCAAACATATTTATGTTATTAAAACCCAGTGTGGTCAATTTTACCTCGCCATTCAATTTCAAAGTTGATTGGTTTTCCTAAATATGCGTATTAAGTGAAAACAGAAAAGAAACACGCATGTCTCATATGCGTCATATGTGTGTTCTTCACAAAAATTTAAAAAAACTGTATACGCATTCCCCAGATGCGTAATTAGCGGGTATTTTAGTTAACACATCCCGCCAAAGTGTATTTTGTATTTTGGGCATTTGCCCCCCAAATGGGGGTATTTTGGTTTTTCACCTATTCATTTTGGAGTTTAAAGAATCGTTAAATATTTATGGATTTTAAAAAAGATTTGTCAATTTTAATATTTCGCGGAATTTGATGGTGTTAATACAAAAATCTTGTAGAGTCTTGAAGAATTTGTGATTTTTTTTAGAAATACATCAAAATCTCATTAATTTGGAAGAGATTTCAAAATATTAAAATGTAATAGGAAATCCATCAAAATATACCATTTTTTCAAATAAAAGAAAATTCATGAACTTTTGAATACTATTAGACTTTGATGGATTTTTTAAAATCTAAATCGAATACCACCAAATTTTGATTAACTTTTTAAAATCTAAATTAAATACACTCAAATTTTAAAAGTTTTTTCAATACTTGTTGAATACTATAAAATTTTAAGGGATTATTTATAATTCAAACTAAATACCTCGTGAGCAGATACTGATACCGCGGATTAAAAATTCATAAAAATAGTTTAAAATTTCAATTGAATGTATATCACATTTATCGCAATATGAGAAGTATAAGATGTACACAACATCCCCTCATTCAAAACAATCAAAAAGCTCAATTCAGAAATATCCCAAACTTGTGTGTGTATTGTACAATCCTTAATAAATTAATGATACATAAAATATTAAATAAGAACAAAGCAGCAATTTTGACCAAACTAAATATTATTTACATAATTTAAAAATTGATCGAGATGGTAATCGAGCCCATGATTATTTTACATGGGATTTGGCTAAAACCGAATGCATTTTTCTTGCTAACACAAGACTAATATACCAAAATTTTCGATTAAATATCCATGGACCATTTAAAGAAATTTTTCACTGAATATCTAAGGACTATTCAATGATCATAGTAAGTATCGTAAATCATTTATATTTTATCATAAATTCACCCAGGCAAATTGATTTTAAAAGAAATTTCAAATACCAACACAAGCACCTACTATCTGTTAATATTATATCAAAAATGATCATTGTATCAAATAAACTATTTTTAAAATCAGTCTACTCATGTGAATACTCAAAAATCGGAATTGAGCAGAATCAGATTTAAGCGAAGGATGAAATATTTTCACGATGAAGGTCAGAATTTTCGGCTATAAAGACGTACTCAATACCGCAGGTCTGGTTAGCAAAATGTAAAATGTAAAATGTTGCCAATTTTATTATGGGCTTGTTACATTTCAATTCTTGTTACAAATATCATAATTCAGATGACCTTTGACCAGTGAATCGTTTTGACTTTCATACAGAATTAACTGCTTAAAATATTAATGCACAAGCTGTTAGATTAATCATTTTAATAATTGAATTGGACAAAAAAAAATTGACTGCTTCCTCGGTAAAATTATGTGAAGTACTACGACTATATGTACTGTACCTTTCTATTCTAAACTACCAAAATACAAGAAGTTTACAAAAGGAAGAAAAAGATCCTCTTAAATTTTCTGAACAGGAACCGATTCTGAAACAACCATTGCTGCCATTCATTATTTGGATCCACTTTCTGGAGCACGGTTTCTTTTCATCAAGCTTCGTTTAAGCTCAGTAAACCATCAGGTACAGTAGTTAACACTTGACAACCCATAACATACGCACCTTAGTTTACAGCAAGGAAGGTAACTTGAACATTTTTCATCAAATTTCGCGTTACCCTCACTAAACAAATAAAAAATTCTTGGCATCCCTTTGGTCCCGCAACTTTGGATCTTCTTTCAAACTACAAATGTGGGGGAATCATTGATATCATCTTAAAAGTAATAATACCAATCTGTAAAAGTAGGGATCTGGTATTTACATAATTAACTGCAAAACACTTTCTAATTTGTAATTTGTGCATCATAGATTGTAATAACCATTATAATATTTAGCTAGAAAAAACATCCAAAAGTTCACATTTTGTAGTACCCTTAAGCTGTAATGAAATTCCTTCTTACTATTTCTTTGCGAGTAGATATATATAGGTAAGCCAAATGATGATCATGATATATTATTTTAGCATAAAGGAGGGGGTAATCATTGGAACCGAGGATTAAGAATACGCACAGTGGAGAAAAAACAACCGTGTACGCTTGGAAAAGGAGAAGCAGCTTAGATTTATTCAGATGGATCCGACTCCAGCTTAGGAACTATAGCAGATGACAACTCAATATGAGAAACACGGACAGCACTTATCAATCGCTCTGGTAATTCATCTGTTGTGTTTGCCTGTGAAAAAGTAAATCAAGCAAGCTTCTTACTTAGCTGAACTATCAAGCAAGCTTTCTTACTTAGCTGAACTGCAAGAAATATTCTCTTTTTTTCTAATTAGGAATATCATGGATACCTGGATGACGACATACTGCCCCATCAGAGGAAAAATAAAAAAAATAAAATCATTTACAAAGAAGAAATCTTTTAATTTTATCAACTTCGAGAACTATATCACCATAAATGCAATCACTCCATGCTTACAAAGGCACGTAGTCTAATCATTTTTTCAACTAAGGTAGAGTTACCTACAATTCTCAGAGTAGACACCTCCATGACAGAATACTATACAAGTAAAATCTGGAAACCATATAATGATCACAAGTTGAACACACATACCTGTACAAGAAAAGCCATTTCTACAACAAGACTGGTCATTACCCCAATTACCAGTCCCAGGACTCCATTAGCTACGGTAGAAGAACCAATATCAACATCAATCTACAGAAAGAATGGGAAAGTTTTGAGTTGGTCTATGCGGAGAATATATTAATGAGCGGACACAGCCCACGCGCGTACATATAACTGAAGACTTGTAGTATAAGATTGCAAAATGAATGAGGAGCTTTACCTCTAAGTACTTGGGACCACGTATATAGTTGCAATCAACTGCCTTCCCCAAAAGACAAGGGGTACTTCCTACACTCTGGCGGACAATCCAAGAGCCCTGTGTGATTAAAAAAAACAGAAGCGTATTATACAGGCGTATCAGACTCTTCGGCCCATTAATTTAGAGATATTATCAGCGACAGGGTAACAAATTTACAAGTGAAGCAAAGAGCGAATTGATTTAAATCGAAATTACTATCGATTAAATATGTACCTTTGGAACTGATGGGATGAGTTTTAGTCTACTATTACGAAACTCATCATCACCGTCAACAAACCGCTGAAAGAGAGATCCAGGTACTAATCCCCTCGTAACAAAATAGAAAACCATGCTGTAATTTGTCGTGCCCGGTACCTTGAGTAATACACTGTTATTTCCTTTCTAGCATTCCGATGCATGTGTCTAATGTCATTAACTATGGTAACAACTTACTTGTAGATTGATCACCAAGGAAAAATGTCCCTTGTCAGAGGCAACCTACAAAAAATTTGTAAGAATTTAAAGATTATTACATAATCCTTCCACGTTTATGTGGGTATACTAGCAGTGATATTTTTTACAAAATTTTCGAAAATTTGAAGCATGAACGGATCAGCATCCCTAAACTAAAAGGTACCAGCAGAGAACAACACCATTTGGTAACTTTTGTTTTAAAGAAGATGTTAATATATGATTTGTGTTAAAAAAGGGTTCCGGCATGTTTTATTAAATAATTACATAACAGGAATGTTTAGTATAATGAACATGGTACTCAACTTAGTTTAAAACTACTTGCAGCAATTCCTTATCCATTATTAGAAAAGTATCCGAATGTCTGTAATAGCTAAATTAGATTGACAGTACCTAAACGTATTAGTATATGGTAGCTTTAAGATAATGAAACTTCAAAATCCATTAAAACAAACATATGTATAAATTGGTTTAATTTTTAAAAGTTACTTGCAAAATTAAAAATTATTGATAAATATTGTCAACCCCTTCCGAGATTTTCTAGATCCCTACCTTTTATACTAAAATTTGATTAGAATATTATTACAAATATTTGATATGGTCTTGATTATAATAAAGACAAATTTAAACATATATATTAAAAATGTAAAGGATAAATCATACGCCATATCTGTATGCACATAAGGAGATAAATATTATTTATAAGAGTTGCTTCCTACAAGTCTATCATTAAAGCATGAAATAATCACTCCTTAATATAGAGTTTCACTCATCTTTTACTGTCATATATTACCTGATTACTCTATTATTATTCTTCCCTCCTCATTCTCATTCCAACGACTCCCTATGCATCATGAAACTAAATATCTTCTTTATCTGACTATTGGTCAATCAAATGTCAGAAGTAAATGGCAGGTACGGAAAATTGGCAAGTATATGGAATTTCTTAGGTGATAAATCTGATTTCACTGAATTGAATTAACTATTACTTAACAAGCTTGCATTTATCCTCAAAATAATTTAATGAGAGTTCATATAATCGATTTAAGTTAAAATAGGACTGTTCATAACAAAATTATGGTACCAAATAGATATACTAAGACATCCTAAATGTACCAAAATTGAACCCATTCATCCCATGTTGAACGTAATCTTTCGTGAAGACATACCTATATTATATGATATTTGATGCTACATTTATAGAAAAAATTGCCAAACAAACCCTTTAAAAAGAAAGTAGGCGTCGAACCTCAGCAACTCCAATATATTATTTGGACACTGAGGTTGAACATTGCACCCCAACATGGGCTCCTAAGTCTTATTGATCTACTCTAGAATCCTAAAAATATAATTTTTTAATGGGGAGGATAATGAATTTAAGTATTAGAATGCTTGTAATTAGTAAGCAGCTTAGTACGTAAGACTTACTACTCTGATAAAAAAAAAATAACCATCAAAAGAGGGGATATTATGCTTAGAAAATTTGCCTGTGCTGCACAACCATGGCGTCTAGCAACATGGTCCATTCTTTTTGTGTTTTTGAGCCAATCAACAGCAACTAGATTCATAAGATGTTTACCTGCAGAAATCTTTAATAGTATAACAATAATGATATTAGAGGAAGCCTAAAAAATAATGAGCCACACAGAACAAGGAGACAAGTGAGGTATCAAAACCTTGGACTTGTCATAACAGAATCGCTTGCTACGAACTCGAAAATTCTTTCCATCAGCAATCCTCCAACAGTCACGACCATTTTCATGGTCATCCCAACGAAGGTTTCCTGAGAAACAGGACAGATCAAGCTCGTCCTTAGGTTCCTCCTCGATTGCTTCATTTGACAAACAAGACCATTAGTTGATGCACCACTTGGTTAACCATATAAGGAAAACATTAAAATGTATGAATAAAATATAATCCCATATTGTACCGATTCTCTTAACATCATTCTCAAGGACAGTCGTGGATGCCTGAAAGAGGATCAAATAAAATTGAAACAATGCATCTAAAAAGGACTTTCAGATGAAAAATGTAATAAGTAACGATTGCAGCGTTTAACACAAACCTCGCCATTAGCCATTTGATACTCTTCATCATCATCGGAGTATTCATCCATCAAAGATTTTTTATTAAAAGCACTAATTTGATCAAGAGACTGACTACGATTATGAATTCTTGGCTTCTGCAGCTTCAGACCCTTCCTCGCGGGAACAGAAGCTGATGCCAAATTAACCACAACAGGTATTCTTGGAGGGGCATTAATCTTATCTATTTGAGAAAAGTATTCTCGCAAGCCTGAACAAAATATAAAATAAAACATGTGATATGCAGTGTAGTAAAAAACAAACAATGATAAAAACAATATATGTGCGTGCCATATATCCAAATTATCACAGAACATTGTAAATAGATTGCAAGATTATTATCATAATTGTATGACACGGCATAAAAAAATTGTTAAACGTCTACTAACCTTTTACATCATCTGATGATACAATATTACAAACAAATGAATCGAACTTACGGACTTCTCAGTTCAAGTTACTAAAAACAAGATAACTTCTAATATGAACAACAATTTTCCACTGCTAGATAGTAAGACTAAGAAGAAAGAAAAATTCAAACGTCTCCATTTTACTTTCCTGAAGTTATTTCCCTAATAATTGATCACTAGAAATCCCTAACCCCACTCAATCCTTCAGCAACATCAACTTCTTGGCACAATACTCCAACAATGGCATCAATCCCCCACTATCCGTACAGAGTACGACCCCAATTCCAAACTTTCTCTACATAGCAATGACAAGAGAAGACAAAAATTTACACCGAAAAGATAGCCTGCACAAGTTTTCCATTATGTACATACTGACTAATGACACAAGGAAAAATGGAACAATAGAGTGAAGAAAGAGGTGGACTACAAAAATTACGACCAGCAAGGTTGAGTTAAATATTCCTACTTGTGTTCACTGTTCAGAACCCTGGAATATTTCCAGGTCAAATATTTATTCTCGAAATACCAATGTAGAGCTCTTATAATGATGAAAATTGAAAGAATTGGCAAGTTTCAGTGATCTGTCAGCTGGTGTGCTGCAGTTTGGAAAAAGGCTGTTACAGTTAGTGCATAAGCTGAAGAACTAGGAAAACTCTAGGAAAGAACACAAGGCAGATTAACGTTTCTATCAGTCACATTCCAATATTAATATCACATCACATGATATAAGTAAAGTTAGGATGGATTTGCTGACAAGTTTATTCCGATTTTGTAAGCTCAAGGGTACTATGGACTAAAGTTGAAAAGACACACAAGACAACAAAGCAAAATATCTGTTGGTTTAACAGTAAATTTAGTTCATCGTTGTTTTGTCTTGAAAATAAAGTTAAGCACAATCATAAAGACTCACCAGCAACGCTGTTTAACATCTGAAGCAGACAATGTTGCTGAAATGATGACATGTAACGTACTCCCCAGCCTTTTAGATCAATTTGCATAAGATGTTGCACTTGTGTTCTCGGCCTGCCATTCCAAGGTTTCATTGGGGATATTGTGAAACCTCCACCTGCAAACAAGATAAAGAGGATTGTCAAAATAGCTTATGTTGTATGACTAGAAAACCAATTACCTTCGAACAACTTAATTTGGATCGCAAATAAACAGAAGAAACGTTACTCTCAATATGTGCACGCACAAATCCTGGTTGTGGACCACAGTTCTCATGCTCCCTTGAACAGAATAACACAACTACACATTAACAAAGATAAGCAAGCTTCAAAAACAAGATTTTGTGCTAGTTGCTATCAAATTTCAATGTTTTCCTCGTCAAAGAAAAGGAAAATATGAATGCAAAGGATATCATAATTAACGACACTCACCATAACTTCCATCATCATTTCGGCGCCAATAACGCACATAACAAAGGTCACGAGGCCAGACAAACCTGAAATAAATAGCATTCAATACAAAAGAGGGATGACAAAGTGCATTTTTTCTACTTTTCATAAGAGAGTTAATATAATACTATACTTTCAATAATTAACTAATTTTTTTGTATATTCTAATGATATAATAAGGTCTTCTGCAGAACAAAATCTTCAGGTCGGTTGCACTTAGGAAGCCCTACCAGACGATAAATAATAGCTTTAAGAATGAAAATTATCCAAACGAAAAGGCAACTATGCAGGTACACAATTTGTGTCAGGCTCACTTTTCTAAAACAAAGTTTATCAAATAGTATGTGCTTCAGTAATGAACAGGCATCTCATATTTTGATATATCTAAGACTAATTACCACTTTGCATCCCAAAACTTTGGCTGAATCTCACTTTGGTCCCATTAAATTTTAACCTTAACAGTTTGCATCCTAAACTTAAAAAACGGTGACTTTTTGTATCCCTTTGATAGTTTTGACGTTACCTCAAACGTTAACGTTAGTTGTCAGAAGGGCACTTTTGGTAATGTTTTTATATTTCAGTTTGCATCCTAGAATTTTCTTCAAATCTCACTTTGCATCGTAGAATTTTGTAATTCATATTATCAAAAAATATTTCAAATTATCAAAAAATAATCGAGTTATATTATTTTTTATGTTCACGTTAGGATTTTAAAACCGGACCATTAGTTAATTTGGTCTAGTGTATATAATTTTTTGACGCGGAATTTTTACTATTTTGGTTGTATCTTAAGTTGTAAAAGTCAATTTATAAAATTTTACGGCTCACACGAAACTCACAAAATAATAATTTATTCAGTGTTGTTTTCATAATTATATTATAACTGGAATCGGAAAGAAAATATAGCGAAAGATGATTAAGAATTTTACAATACAATATTACTTTATTTATAAAATTTACAAATCATAAAATCATAAAAAGCATAAGTCATTTATGGATTTAAGTATATATTTTAAGTATTGTACAAGTATATATCATATAATATTATATAATCTGGACTGTTTACATTAATTTTCAAGTATTAGGATCTGATTAATTTTATTTCTTCTCATTACGCTTATTTTATTTAGCTAATGATTATTTACTATTTTTTCTTAATATAATACTCCCTTCATCCCATAATTGTAATTGAGGCTACTATAACTTATAATTCCATAATTGAATTTTAATATCTTTTGTTGTATATAAATTTGAACATTATATTTTTATTAGAAGAAAAAAATTTAAAAGAAAATTGAGGCAACTATATTCTATAAGAGTCTTAAAATGCATGTCGAGATCTCGTCCCCTAATGTAAATAATTGGGTGGGATGGAGGGTATATTATACTTCATTTTAAATTATACCAAAACTTGGTAAAAGGAAATTGAATTATTTTAGATAAATTTATTTATTTTGCTTAAAATAATTTTGGGATGCAAACTGTTACAGTATAAAGTTATAGACGTAAAATAAGATTCAAGATACAATATGGGATGCAGAATGTAATTTACCTTTGCATAAATATTTAAAATATGCATTACCAGAAAAACCCCTTTGACAATAACGTTAACGTCTGAATTAACGTCAAAAACGTTAAAGGGATGATTATTAAACGCGTTTCTAAACTCTAGGATGCAACTGTTTTATTTTAAAATATTAAACTTGAATTGAAATTCAGCCAAAGTTTTGGAATGCAAAGTGCAAATTAGTCTATATCTAATCATAATCAGCGAATAGATAAACATATACATGTACATGTACGGTGGACGAATAAGAGGAGACACGTTAGACAAATTTTCTCTTTAAATTTTGTTCTCTCGTGTCTAGTCATTATATTGCAATTTATTAGCATTGAGCACTAAAAACTACTATCTTGTTTCCTCTTTGTTACATCTTTCATTATTGTCAATCACTCTTTTTTTCTTATTACTTTTTTATTTTTGGCTAAATCCTCAATCTATTCTTAGTCTTGTTCAGTTCTCAGGCTCTTAACCCAGAAGCAATGAATCACCGACAAGTCAACAAGCTAGATTGGTACAAAAGTAACCTAGTAAACTCATTGGCATATAGTCATGCGTATAAAAGATATGACCTTCTACTACAACTAAAAGAAAGATCGATTCTTTGGGATATAACGTATGGAAGGTGGCCTATTTTAACCACTCTGGTCTTCCAGATGATTTTTAAAACCAACGCATAAATGGTTAAGGAGTTCATATTCTCGTAGTCTTGGGTAAAATTATGTTTCTTTTCGCTCTGCATAGCCTTATCCTCCTCTAGGTGTACTTTATCAATAGGTCTTATAGAAATTGAATGTAAGATGCAGTCGGCAACTATCCCCAGAGTCCACAATTTCCGCCAGCAAATATTAATAGAAGTTTTTTGTTAGGCTACTGATACTTGTACTTCTCAACTATTCTAACCCAACTAGGTTAGTATTTTCTATCATGGCTTCTTTTTTTAGCAAAGTTTATAACATCACAAAGAACTTCCAGACTTTATAGCTATCCTTAGGTTGGACGAATTATCCAAAGAGGATCGCTTAACTATTTCAAGAGCACAAGAACTACAGCATAATATTCATAGAAATCAAAGTGCTATAGATTGAAGCAGAGAAAGAGTAGGAGGAGAGCAGCATACTCTCAACAGATTGGGGAAGCTACAAAATAGTCTTATCACTTATGGCATTTGTTTCCCAAAGTCTAAAAACTTCAGTGGCATGGATTTTCTATTTAAGACTTTATTAACGTATGCACAGAATAATTATCAATTAGCATGCAATATGCACAGAATAATTATCAATTAGCATGCATTATTGCAGGAAACAAGTACCCGATATTAATTTCAACTCCCTGAAGAAGAAAAAGAAGTGTTATGCTGAGAATGTGACATGGTGCACCGCAGACTAAGTAACACCTTGCTAAATTTTCAGGGAATTACACCTAATTACCTTCTTTTTCTTATTTTACGGTGTTGGGAGGAAAAAAGAAGTGAAATTTGTTTCAATGTACGCTATTCTTAAACATATTGATAACCAAATTTGAAATGGACTTGGACACTGAAATGCAAGGTAAATGTATCCTTCTATAATATTTAAGCAATAACAAAGTCTTTAGATTGAGAGCATATATTACGTGGGAAACCAGTCCAATAAAAGCCTGTGATAAACTATTGAGGTATGTCCATCAACCTCTTCAACTAGGCTTCCGTACTGGAAACTACAGTCCCACCTGCACAAGCAATTAAACAATAAAGATAGAATTTGAGATTACATACAATAATATTGCCTGGAGATTACAGTCCCACTTGCACAGTAATTAAACAACACAGTAACATTTGACATTACCCATAAGTATCATTACTAGCATCACTTACTCAAACCGTGATGTATCTATGCCCATAACCAACTCAAAAACTTCTTCACAGGTAGCATCCACGACTCCGACAGCCTTCATTGCTCTACTACAGCTTTTCGGCTGCAATATGGATTATAATGATGTCTGTGTTTTGATATAACCCAAATTACGAACAAAAAAATAGCAAATAGTTCCATACAAGGAAATCAACTTCAAGCAGCTCTTCAAATATGCGTAGTCCTGAATATGCATAGCTTATATTAGTAAGATTCTGTAACAATTACTGCTAAGCTGATACATTATGTTCCGTAAATTCTGAAGATGACAGGACTCCCAGTAATAAATAAGGACATAATTGACAACTAACCATTCTGGCACTGTAGAAGTCGCCAGTGTTTTCTTGACAAAGCCTGACTATTAGTATTCTGCTTAGATAAGTCTGAATTTTCCTGTGTCCAATCAAATATAGATTCTGGAGGACCTGCCAAATGTTATTGATGAGAATATCCGGCTAAACTAGGGGTGTAAATGAGCCAAACTGTTCGTGAGCTACTCGAGCTCGGCTCGTAAAAAATTCGAATTTGGCTCGAAAATAATTGAGCCGAGCTCGAGCTTCAAATTATTCGGCTCGTAAGGTTCGCGAGCCTTATCGAGCCTCTATTATTTTTAATTATTTTTTATTGTAAATATATTTTTATGTAAATATTTAATATTTATTATATATTATTTATTTATTATCGAGCCGAACTCGAGTCGAACCAATCATATTTTGAATTTTTATTAATATTTAGTAAATTAATTCGAGCTTTCGAGCCGAACTCGAGCCTACCGAACCTTTTACGAGCCGAACTTCGAACTTGAAATTAAAGGATCGGTCGAGCTCGAGCCCAAACTATTTTAATCGAGCTCGAGCCGAGCTTGGCAGTATTCGACTCGGCTCGACTCGATTAAACCCCTAGGCTAAACACAATCAAACTAGATTATTGGAGGCCCAATATAATAATAGACGAATATAATACCATTTCCGATTGTTGTTCTCCGCAGTAAATCTGGTTGAGAATCATCTTCGTCTTCAGCGGCACTAAACCTACAATATATGCCAAATCTTAACTAAGCAAAGAACAATCTAATAAACTACTGTAGCAATACTAGAAGGAACAAAACAACACATAAGTAAACACTTACTGACTTTCCTGATCAGAGGACGAACCATTCCTTCCGTTATCCACCCCAGATTTGTAACCTATAGACCGATATTTATTACCATTGGCACCCCTCGATTCCTGATGCTGCATTCAATCGAAATTTTAAGTGACACCAAAAGCATCCTTCCACAAAATGAAGGACAGATGCTGAATAAAGTACAAAACAATGGAGGGAGTCTTTTTTTTCCAAATCTGAGGGGTGGGTGTCAAAAGTTAAAGATACAGACCTGATCGATAACGAGTTCAATTTTTTCTTTCCAGATTAGTGCCTCCTGGATGTTGAATGCTGCCATCTAAAACAGAAACGACCAACACGGATGAGTGATCCTGAACCATACACTATCAGATTATAATACTCTGACAGCTGAAAGCAATGACTGTATAGCACCCCCTCCTATAAGAAGCTTATAGGGGTGCAAAGTACTGTTAGCATTACTAATTATGTAAGTTAACAGCATCTTCTTGCCATTTTCAATTTCCTATTGGAATTGTCAATATACATAACTTGCAAAAAAAATATGGAAAACTGAAAAAGTCCATGTACCGTAATTCGATGGTATTTCTCATGTGTGTTGTAAATTGATAATACATAAATCATCTGCAAAAAAAGGATAGCATGGTCAAAGACGAAGAAGGATGAAGTTACAAATGTCTGATAGTACAGTTAAGAAGGTGATATTTCCCAATGCCACAATATCAGAATGATATCTAACACAGAAAATCAAACTTTATGCAGAGATTATCAGTACATGTTCACAAATGTGAGTATCTATATTATGTGTGCACCTGAGCACATTGGAGACAAGTAGCAGAGGTATGAGGGAGATGTGTGTGTTTCCATACATAAGACAAGACAATTGACAACAGTAAAGCAGGATTACTCAAAACATATTAAAAGTTATATACTTGCATATTTGGACCAATCAGATATACATCTACTCAGGTAATTTAAGCCACATATTGACCTAAAAGGTTAAGCAACTTTTAGTCATGATTCAGTGGAGTACTATATGTCTTCTAATACTATAATGTTCTTATTTATGATTTCTCTATTATCCAGTAATTTAACAGTCTTTCCAAGTATATCTCTCCTTTCATATCAGAACGAAGACCCCTTCTGACATTACAAACTTGGGCTTAAGCCCTTAATTCTCCACTTGTGCGAAATGTCAAACCCGTCATATAGGGTTCATAAGGCATCGACTGCCCATTTTAGTGACAGTCAATCACTACTAACCAATGAGCCTTCTATATATCTTTTGAAAGAGTCCTTGCATATAAAACCTACCTACTACTTGCTGGCGAGTACAGCAATCACTTCATCACTTCTTCTCAAGAGAGCCATGAGCTTTTCACTAAAATTTTACAGCTAGCTTATAAGTTAACCAATTCAAAAATCAACCACCACCCTTTGGCAAACATGGCAATGGTTGCATACCATGTTTCAATCCCATGTAACCTCACTGAAGACCATCTCTACGTAAAGGATTAATCCATTTAAGACATGGTCCGTGGATTATGATAAGCTATAAGCAATCTTACAGAGATGGATATTCTTCAGCCAGTATCTCTTCAAATTACCCACACACTTTTGTAGCTATATCCAGATTTGTTGTTAAGCTGATCTAGATATAGCTCAGCTCAACAACAAATCTGGACGATATAGATCAGCTCAACAACAAATCTGGATAATCTCTACTAAAATTATGTGAATAGATATCTACTTAAATGCTGACATGCTGCAACGATTCTAAAGTCTTACATGACGAGGAAGCAATCAACGATAAAAGATGCAAACTCACATGTCCATTATGAGTTTTCAATCCACGGTCCTCCACCCTACAATTGCCATCAATAAGAAGTGTCTTGATTGGAACCTGCATTATAAAATTAGGTACCAATATTAAGTACAGAGCTTGAAAGACATAAAAATTTCAGGAAAAAATGTAAAATAAGATTAATTCAAGCATTCAACATTCCATAATCAAGCACATTATCAATTTAAGTAAAATACTCTGCAACAACATTCTCCTACTTCCTAACAAAACATATAAAGCATTCGCAACACAAACTAAAACAGCTGCTAATAAAGGTTAAGCAATCATTCATAGAGCAGCTGAATAATGAAAACAAAATCACATATTGTTTAAAATAAAAATAAAAAAACATTACCACGTTGTCCTGAGGCTTCCGCTTATAATACGCAAGCAAATGAGCCTCAAGAACAAAATACCGCATATGAATGTAGGATCGTCCAATCTTCCTCCGCCCATACCGAACCATCCAACCTTCATATACTACTTTCGACATGTCTTAACGAATTCAACCCTCAATTTTCACCAACTACACAAACTACCATATCCCTAACTCAAAATACACTATCACCTATCTTCGAATCAAGCTTGATCAGTCCACATTACCAACACCTTTTCACGAAAATCCTCACAATTCGACAATCAAATCAAAATGCGATCATAAATTTAACTCAAATAATTTCAAAACCTAACAAATCTCACAAATTCAAATCTAACAGCACAACTTCTGATTCCTCCTATTCACAATACTTAATCAAGTCCTCAAAAAAAAAACACATTTCCATCATATTCATCACGCGACAATATTTTTCGTAAACGCGACACGAAATTCAAATAGAATCCACTAGAACTGCAACGACTTCTCAGGCCAAAATCTGCAACAACACAGAGAGAGAGAGAGAGAATTCCACGCAAATAAAAAATATATAAGTCGAGGGAGAGAGAGTAAAAAGGGACATTAAACATGTTCTCGTGTCTGATTTCAAATCGAATTGTCCTCATTATATATAAACAACAAATAATACTTATTCAAATGCATAATTAATCATAATTATATAGAATATGTGTAAAGAGAATCTCACACGATCTACTCCGCCAAATTTACTGTTACAAATCGGCCGGCAAGAGCACTAGCTGTGTGTATGTATATATGATGATGATATGTATTTACATTTATGTGTATGCGTGTTCATATATCTACAGGGATTATAGATACATACATACAGCCATACAGGATATATTAAAGAGACAGTGGGATCATCAAACAAATGCTTATTATAAATTTAAATTGGTAGGCCATGTAGAAAACGTTGCCTCGGCTTGTTTGTTTTCAAATGCGATTTTATAATATTAAATTATTAAGTAGAAAAACAAAATTATTTCTTTCTTTAAAAGTGAGTAGAAAATATTGGAAAATATTAACTTACTTTACCTACAAGAGTGCAATCTATGTTGTATTTAATTTGTTACAGAAGTATTTCATTAAATAATTTTTTTAATTTGAAGATAGACAACACCTGTCAAAGAAAACAGATAGACAACTGATCAACAACCCTTTCGTGATTTGAAAACAAAAAACCTATATTTTTTGGAAAAATAAATAAAACAAGTCAACTAAGCTTGTAATTCAGACGAAAAGAAAATGTCAACCAAGCTCGTAGTAGAAGAATGTAGAAGTAAATATTGGGTCCTCTTAACCACCGTCCTGAATAAAAACTTAATTTTCGAATGCTCGATATATTATAATTTATGCTCATATATATGTAGGAGACCCAGTTATAATTATAAAAATAGGAATAAATTTTGATAGAGAAAAATATAGATATATATGTATATAATGGTTAAATATAATTCTTAATGTTGTTAACATTTCTCTTATTATAATTCAGTACTAACGCTCTGTTCCAGCAAACTTTTTTTGAGAGAAAAGAAAAAAAATATAAATAATACATTTATTCAGCTTGTTATCGAACAACTTTTATGAAAGAAAGGAAAAGAAAGTGCAGATTTGGGAAGAAGTTTTCTTTATTTTTGTCTTCAAAATCTTCTTCCCACTTTTGGAAAGATTAGGAGAGAATGGAAAATTGGTTATATTCTATTATTTTTTTTCTACCCTAAATTCGGGAACAAGCGTAAATAATTGTGATTAAATAAGACAAATATTTAAGAGTTAATATTTTATAGTTTCAAGTTTTAAATTTGATTCTTGCGTATTCTCGAGATTTATTAAAACAAAAACTCAGTTATAAAAAAAGAGAAATTTTCAAAAATATTATTTTTTAAATTTATTAGCGATTTTAGCATATTTTAATTTTTTTTGAAAAAATACGGTTTGACACCAAATGGAACATATACTTAAAATCGTATTGAGTTGTATTTGAAGTTGAATTTGATTGCAGCGGGTGATAAAATTGTATTTTTGTGAAAAAAATAAAAAAAATGTATTTTCATACATTAAAGTTTTAAAGAGTCATATTTTTGAAGAAAAACGTATTTTAAAAAAAAACTCAATAAAAACCGTGTACTAATTCATTTCTGAAAATAAATAGAGAATGGACCCTATAAGGTGAGGGGGGGTAGGGAACTAGAGGGGGCAGGAGGGAGAGGGGGCCAAAATAAGAATAGGCCTGCATTGAGATTTAAATTGCAATGAAAGATAATGCCAAATAAGGCCTGCGAGCACCCCCACTCGTCCATTACTCATTTTTGATAGACAACAAGGACGTTCTTTCTTTTTTACATTTTCAAGATGATGGGTACCCCGAATACAAAAACAAAATATCTGTATTATGTCCTGATTATCAGTCCCAAATTAAAAATATTTATTTAACTATAATTATTCGAAACCTTTAAATAATCGATATGAACAAAGAAGCATCAGTTTCGCCCAAAATTCAGTCGGAAATAATAAACAATATCGTCAGTGATCTCGTATGTGTGTATGAATGTCCTAACATTATCGGGGCATATTTCATATCAATTAAATCGGAATAATCATTGGTTAGGTCCCAAACTACAGGCGATGGACAAATATCTTGATTCTTGACTACCCTACATTGCAAGAAGGGGTGATCACAAGGTCAGAACAACTTTGCAGATATAGTTATGTTAATTTGACTATACTATACTCTAATGTTCAAGGACCACCTCAATATATACAAATATCTGTGCCGGAGTTAAAGAGACATACTTGTTTTCTTGAAAATGCCAAAAGTTATACTCATACCGCTACAATAAACTTATTGCTCACCTATCCTATCTACTCCCATCACCACAACTGCCTTTGCCTTGATATGGTTCATGACTTTATGTGCCCATCTCAGACAAAAAATTGTGTTAGATATTTGATGAAGATTTACAACAGTATCATATGATTGCAGGATCAAACAGGAGATCTTATTGATAGTATACAAAATTTCTTAGCCTGGCATAATCTGTGAATCCAGAGACCAGTACCATGGTGGACTGACTGTCGCAGCTGGGCTGCGTTGCCTGGTTCCCCTATTGGTACTTACTTCAGTGTGCTCTTTGAGCTCGCCCAGCTTCTACGTGAATAACGACCGGGAAGCATCTCGCAAACTAAAACAAAAATGCCCCAAGGAGGGCTTCAGTAGGATATAGGAGTATAAGATTTTTACAAATCTTACATCCACTAGAAGCTAGACTTTCATTTTCTGGACAACTTTGGTAAAATTTTGGAAGATGAAAAAAATTATATATAAGTAAAATATTTTGGATGATTCTCTAGCTGCCACAGAGCAGGACATTTACGAAGTAATAATCCTATTTAACTTGATGCTTAAAATCAGAAAATCAATTGATCAGGGACTTCATTTTTCAAAAACAAAGAACTACTTGAGGACTGTTTGGCATTCATATTCTCTATCCTGAACTGATAGGGATAGGCAATGTGAACCTGAAATGGAACATATTTGTGTATTATATTGTACAAGTACATCAATCACATAGTTGCAATGCAAACTATATAGCTGGCACATGCACACACTCTTTTCATGTAACCTTATTGTGTCTATAAAATTTGTAAACAAGTTTATAAAGGAAAACATCAGCCCATTCAGTAAGGGACAACAATGGACTCGATAAGCTCCTGAAGTGGAGCTAGTTCCTTCTTGTCAATCAGAGCAAATTCCTGCAAGCATGCAACCACCAAATTATAAGTTAGCACCTTGAACTGGGCATGAGAGTACCTTATAACTGATGAGTGTGCAAGATATATCAATTTTCAAAAAGTTACTGTTTTCAAAAACAACTTCAAGTGTTCAGAATATCAATCTCACTAAAAAAGAATCTCAGACACAAAAATTGGGATATAAAAGGAATATATTTTTTTTAATCAAAAACTGCAAGGATATATTGAAAATTTTGAAAAAGTAAATTTGGTGTAATAGTCACACCAAATAAATAGTGTTAAACTATTTGTTTGGTGCAACTTCTACACCATTTTGTGCATTTTACACCTAACTAGTGTAATAGTTGCACTCTCTTGGTGTTATATTTTCGCGTTGGATATGCTTAAGTAAAGATATATTAAAATATATCAACTTTAAATGTTAATTAAAATTATGATTTTGATGACACTTACACATGTAAACAAGATGAAATGCTTGAAACAAGTATTTAGATGAGCCTCCTCCTTAAGACTCACAATCTTCTGAAAGTGAGAGTGATATATATGCGCATATACACGGAACAGACGTTTAAATATTGTTTTAACAACATCCCTGAAGTTGGGAGGAAAGGGTGCACCTGCGAAATATAAATGAACATGTTGTGAGCTTAAAGTAATACGCACCTATCCAGGAGGCTAATTTCATTTCATAAGACACAAAATGGTAGCATATAATTCAACTAAAAATGCCAGCTATTACCAAGCTTCTGAGGAAACAATGACTCATCGTCCAACTGAGATTCAATCCAATCCATCAAATACTCCACATATTTGGGAGCTGAAACTTCAATAGGTTTCTTAATTTGTATGCCGTCTGCCCATCTATACTCATACCTAAAATTTTATACACAAAGATTGGTGACAGATATTAGCTGTTTCAACTATTAGAGAAGTGGTACTACAATAAGTAGTTGAAGAACATATCTACCCATAAAATCAAAGTTGCAGAAAAAAATTCTAGAACACAAGAACCTCAATTTTCTCATAGCTAATAAAATATTTCATCAAACAACTTGATTCACCAAAACATACTTTGGACCTGCAGTCATCGTAGGGCAGTTTTCTGCTGTACAGAACTCAGTGAGGGTGCCAAAAAGAAGATTCACCTGGTTGAAGAAATCTACAGCTGGAAAAATAGTAAAAACTTATTCAGCACTAATTAATTTAAGAAAGAAGCATTGTAGATAAGCAGGGGCGGACCTATCCGGGAACCCACAGGAAAAATATACCCGCTGGAGTCTAAACTCCGTCTTTAAAGATAAAAATATAGTAATTTTTAAGCTAAAATTTCACCGAATATTTTCTAAGAACCCACTTGACTTTTTTAAGGAACCCGCGTAATAGAAATTTTAATCAAACATCAGATAAAAGAGCCAAAGTAAAAATATAAAGTAAAAAAAAGCCAAAGTTACTAATTATAAATTAATAATGCAATAGATCGTTTTTAAAAGATGAAAACGTGTAGGGAACAACTCTAAAATGTAAAACATTTTTCAGTTGTATAGACTTCGTACTCTCTAAAAAATTATCATTTTATTTTTATCTTAATATAAATATTAGGAACACACTGGAAAATATTCATTAGTCCGCCACTGGTTATCTGGATTAGAAAGCGGGCCTTGCAAACAGTGAAAACACAATATAAACAATGATAACAAATAATTAATGACACTTCCCTGGAAAATGACGCCCCTTAAAAAGTCTCGGAAATTATTAGAGACAGACATTTTAAATAGTAACTTAAAAGTCATACTGGACCCCTTAACATTTTCCATTGACACAGCTGAGTCGGGCGAAATTTCAGCCCGTGCAAAAACCAACGTACACAGATATGTGACTACCCACCACTTAAGTGAAATTTCTAGTCATAAGAAAACAAGCAGTTGTGGTATAAATCATTGGTCGGGTAAGGACATGGAAATGATCCAGACAACAATACTCTCAACCACAGAACTGACCAAGAAGCTGCAGGGGGGACATTTATAAAATGACAGAGCATGTTTTCAGTTGAGATACACGAATATAAATGTTTTGAAAATTCAGAAAAAAAAACATTTCAGATGCCTTACAGGCTTTTCTGTGATCTTAATTCACTTGTAAGTATAAAGATGGCTGTCACCCTTAACAGCACTATTATACAATAATTTAATGAGTAGACTGGCCAATGTTATAATTAAATTAGCATTCCATAGAGGCAACACATAAAAGAAGATAACAGAGATAAACAGACAGCGCAATACTAGATATGAAATTTAATATCTAGATACATGACCGAGAAATGTTGATAATTAAGACAACTAATACTAGAATTCAGATAGAAAGGAAGTGAGACTTACTATTCACAGCAAGCCATTCATTCATATCCTCCCCCGGAGGAAGCCTTACCGCTTCTCTCAAGTTTCCGCTACCTAAAGTAGCATCAATGTGCTTCCTCAGTTGCGCCCCCTGCATTTTGAATTAAAAAACCTAAATTTTTCCCCCAAGAAACACGTACAGGTAACAAGTAAAGACCTAAATAGCCGACATTATAAAAGATGTAAATGGACCGACCATATCCTGGGCCTATCCTGTCCAAATAGAGGCCCAGGGGCAATTTTCTATTTATTCTTTTTGCCAAGTCCAGGGGCAATTTTCATTTTTGATTTTAAAAAAAGGGTCCAGTAATTATTCCTAAATTACTTATTCTTCTAAAATCTAATAATATTGTTAAAATAAACAGAGGAACCAACTTCACTGTGGCGAGAAAAGGAAGCAGGGCGATGAGAGTGACATTGAAGCACAATTCACGAATTCACTTATATGATAACATTCGTGTGATGAATATGAGAAAACAGATTTTTATTTTCCTTGAACGAAACTATCCAAAAAAGAAGCATATAGATCTAAGACAATGTTAGATAGTAAAGTTTATATATATGCATACAGCATACCACACAAGCGAGAGATTTAACTTTGCAGTTTTTTGTTTAAGCTTGTGATACAAAATCGTTAAGTGTTAATTTTAATTAAATTATTAAAAAATGAAGTACATATTTAATTAACAGAAAAAAGTACATACTTGCAGTGTTTATCATATACATATATTAATTACAGACTATCAAATGAGTCATAACACATATATTATGCTACACAAACAAGCAAATTGGTATATTATTGATAATTAAGTTTTGGGCCCTAGAAGGCTACCCTGGTTGCCAATATCATATGTGCTAATGAACAAAACCAATAAGTGAGAACAATCCAGGATTACATGGCCAAGGAAAACACTGGAACAAGTTTAAACATTCCAATACATATATTTAGGAATATAAGTTATCGCCTATCGGCTATCCGCATCTCCAATAAAACAGCATAAAAATTAGAGCATACATAATCAACTAACAAAAAGAGCAACTGAAGACTGAATACGAGATGTAAGAACAAACACACTATAATTTTTTTATTATTATGGAGAATTCTACCTTACTCCCAGAAGGCGCGCTTTTTTTGGGACGAAATGTTCGTTGGTTCCTACTTGCAAAAGATAAAGTTTGGGTCACAATTTAAAAAAGGTATAGAGAAAAAGTCATAATCCATTGTAAACAGCAATCTTGAAAATTAACAAGAAGAAGTCATGTACAATTAGAAAATGTGGAATGCAACAACACTATTCCACTAGTTAAGTATAGTCTTTCATGTATGTTTTCAAGAGATATATTTGCAATTTCATACCAAAAAAGGTAACCAATTTACATATCTACTCTGAACTGCAAAAATCAAATATCGATCCCGCATAAGATTTAGTGTGCAAAAACTAAAGCACTTATTTTCTTTTCAATTACTGGTTCACAACCCAGTTTAGATTCACTCTCGATCACCGTTTATAATCATCAAAACATATCCAAGTGATTGATTACCCAATTAACCTTATAAGTAAATAAGGTAACTTATATACACTTAAAAAAACAATTATATCAGAAAACCACATTGCTGATAATATTCAAAAGATGTTGAACATCTTCCAGCAAGCCAGCAGAAAAAATAGTTGCTAAATGTAAATGACTTTTTCAGTAACATCATTTTTTGTAGTTGAAAGCATATGTCAATAAGGCATACAGCCATACACAAGTTCTTCACTCGTCCTTTAACGTTATATAGTCATTAATAATAAGATACGGATATTTCAAAAGGATCTAGCAGTTCACCACATCTAACCAAATTACAGGATAAAAAATGAACTTATTAAAAGAGGTGGACCTAGGAAGGACTACCGACGACTATACCCCCGCTTAAGTTTTAGTATCGATCATCTCTAAGTCTACTATGTTCAGTTATTATATCCTATCAACCGCTAAAAAAAACCTATATCTTACTGAAGTCGTATCATTTCCCGGAATTTTTACAGTTAACCTAGATTGTACTTTATTATCATTTTTTCCCTACTAAGCCACTGGTCCTCTCACTATCACTATTTCCGATAAGCATCCATTTAAGTCATCTCATCTATTAGTCTCGTATCCAAATCCCTAATCATACTTCATTATTTATAACCTCAACACATCTCAAGTTTTTTTAAGTCAAATCAAAAACACGAAAAAACGAACAAACTTTAATTACTAGCTCAAAACACAAATTAAAATAAGCATAACAACGAAGTTAAACACAAAGAAGTCCAAATCATTTATAATCAGACAAGTGATTACATAAACAATCAAACAGAATTCAACACGAAAGATACAGATCTAATAGAAAGCACTAAAGAGTAGCGATCAAGTACAACTAGTAAAGTAATGAATAACAATTTATACACAATTAAATCAAATTAAATTAGATAACAAGTGTGTTTTATGTAGCGTACCTTCCAAGCCCGAATAGACTCATGATTGGGGGGGGGGAGAGAGAGAGAGATTGAAGTGGCAGCGGATCTGCCCGGGGCGATATGGATATAAATAAAAATGTTTGTGCGTGTTTTATAGGTGCGGTGCGGGGGCTCTCAGGAGGGGGTTTAGTTAAACTGGGGGAAGCGTCGAAAAAGCTGAACCCACACTGACTCAACCTGACCTGACCCCCCCCCCCCCTCTATAAAAAGTCAAGCTAGCCCCAATTTTCACAAACACCAAATAGGCTCTTCTTTTTTTTGGACAAAAAACACCAAATAAGCACGCTAAATAAAATTTATTATTGTTAAAGAAATCACTAAAAACTATAATACTAAAAACATGACACATAAAAAGATTTTGTGGCTATAAGATACAATAATAAATACTAATAACTGATAAATAAATCACTAAAATGATATATGTTAGTATCAAAAGTTGCATCAAATGATACCACATCACCACACAATTCAAAATTTCTTCAACAAATCGTATTAGACCAAAATAGCTTTCTAAGTTGTCCAGAAGAATCAACATCATAAGTATATAAAATCCTTTATAACTCTACTTAATACATTTAAATTTATCAGTCATCATCTAAGTATCGTTATTGCCGATAAAAAATTTCAAATCTCTATTAAAGTTTGGAAAATCTTGCAAGGTAGCAACTATATTTGAATTTCTACAATACATCTCCTTAGCAAAGCTAAACGACTTTTTACCATCAATATTAGTGCACCATTATATAAATATTTCTTAAATTGAAATCTATCTCCCAATTAGCCCTCAAAAAATGACGACCACTTTCACTAGTTAAAGGATGATTATGTTATTCAACAAAATAAATATTCGGTCTCATATTTCAAAACCATTTTTGCTTTATAATCACACCTACGAGAAACAGTCGGCCTTTTCTTAACCACTTTTTTAGAGTCATATCCTTAGGATCATTGAATCATTCACAACTATAGACACGATGTTTCAACAAAACAAGGTAATTATCATTTATCTTTTTAGTTGTCTTTAGTACATCAAAACCACTCAACCAACTGTATTCCATGTAAAACTTGTAATCTTTGAGCAAAGAATTAAAAATTTGATCGGTGAAAGGATATACTAAACCACCAACACACAACTAGTTATATAAGACATAATAACCCTAGAAGACATTCTAGAGCTTGTTACAGAGCTCTTACTCTCAATTGAAGACATTAATGGACATAAGGGATTTCGAAAAGAAAGTGAATATGACAAGTATTTGTACTTATTGGAATAATGAGAGTAAAGCGAGTTGTGTGAATGAATAGTAAGTATCGCGTATGTACAAGTAACGATAAATATGCACGAAATCTAACGAAACGATAATTATTTATAATTATAGATTTTCAGGCGGACCCTGGAGCACCCTCCACTTCAAAGTACCTAGGCAAGTTCACGAACACGACTCCATATACTGTTGTGTTGTGAAAATTGTTTTACTGTCGTTTGTACAAATGGCATGTTTGCCATGATAGTAAAATACGAGTTTTGCGTATCGATAATGATTGAACTCACGATGAGTATATTATAGAATATTTTAATGCTACAATAAAGCGTGATGCATAAATTACAAGACAGAGAGTCAGTCAGAGTTTACAAAGTAAAAATCTGGGAATCATCCCAGAGTTGTTTTGGACGATCAAAAGTCTGTACGTATTTATCCCAAGGGACTCAATATCCTCTTTCGAAGTATTAAATACCTCGAATTTATTTAAAACAATGTCCAAAGATCGTATTCCTCAATTATGTTTAATTAATCGAACATTGAATATTATCTCAAATATTCATTTAAATAGGAGAAGTATTCTCTAACAATTATTCATTTCAAACTCAATTGTTTTATATTTATTATAGATTACTTTAATTATTTAAACATAAATGAGTTGAGAAATATTATTTCAAATATTCTTTTAAAATATAACTATTCGAGGTTTAATTATTTAATAATTATTATTCAATTATTAAATATTTATTAAATAATTTAATATGATTTAAAATTCATAAAATCTATTTTAAAATATTTTATGAGTTTCAGAAAATCATTCTAATCCTTTCGGATCGTCGAAAATAGTATTTCAACTTATTTTAAATATTTTGACTATAGTTTCAAAAGAAACTCCCCTTTAAATATTTAATTGTTGACAATGGTCAACTCACATTATCATAATGCTTCTTCCGAAAATTCTCGGAAGAGTGTGTGTGTGTGTGTGTATATATATATATATCAATGTGTACCTATCAACAAGCAATATGCTTGGGGAACAATATAAGTTCCAAATATATGATAGGATTCTTAAAAGGACAAAGAGGGGTAGTCTCCAGTACTTTGTGGACTGGGGAGACTACTAATTTACTACCACATGAGAAGGTACTTTATATACCGATGAACATGTGGAGTATGCGTACCTGAGAAGGATGGACGCAAAACCGTGTCTTAAGAGGGATATACACGAAGTGTGTACCTAAGAGGGATGGACATAGAAAAGGCCCGAATGCGGCCAGGATGATAATCGATAATAAAGGGAATCGTCCTTCTACATGTAGAGAACAATAAATATTTACCGTTATATGATTGATCATCGTATTTCGGGGGCTCCAGTGAATGTCTTATTTTTCCACTTGGAATTGAGATGCAATACCGTAACCTAAGCCTAGGCGCTGGGTTTACCATTAAGGTATTTGCAGACTAATAAGTCAATAAAAGAGTTGATTTGAAAAGAGGTGTGTAACACTGAGAAAAACTATTTTAAACAAACATATATCATATGCGAAATCTGATATAAATTTCTTATACAGTCTTTTCATACTGTACTTTATTATGTGGGATATTATAGCTCACACTTGTTTTCTTAAAATGACACAACACAACAGTGAATCAAGATGCCTATCATGAAACTCACGACCAGGAAACGGGTTGGAAACGACCAGCTGTTCCGTAGGATGTTTGATGCAGTACCTCAGGTAGACTGTATAAGCTGGATTGTTTTTCAGTTGTTTTTAGTCCGACTTATTTACAAGTATGACTTATGTAAGATAATAATGAAGAATCGTATATTTGTCTGCCGCCATGGTAAGACATAATCACTTTTGGTTTGTAATAATTATCACTTTGTGGATTGATACACTCTAGTAATGAATTGTTCATTTCCAAGACAATAATATGTAAGTGTGTGTGTGTGTGTGTGTTGATAAGTATGGGGTCGTAAAAGTGTGAATATATATATATATTGTTCTACGAGATAAGGGTTAAACATGATTCAAGGTGACTTGGCCTCCTAGATCCCTAACCCCGAATTTTAGGGCGCCACAGAAATGGTATCAAAGCCTTGGGTTATCAAATCTTGGAAACGATAGGAAATGAAATACGTAGACATAAGAATAATAATAATCAATTAGAACTCAAGTTGAGTTCATCGTCAGGCTGTATGGGTAGTCTTGACAGTTCTACCCTCAAGGGAATTCCGACTGTTATAGGGAGAATTTCGTATAACAATGTTGTGGAGGTTAATGGGCGGAACAAAGATCAAGGACAGTGTTTGAGGGCGGAGGAAGGTTGTTTGGTGGTGGCTGAGCTTGTATGTGGACTCCTTAAGAAAGAATAGGGTTCGTTATTCTCTATCAAGTGTCGACTCATGTCTCATACAAGTGCCTACGTACCCTATTTGTAGGGATCAAGCCTTACATAGTTCTTGGGGAACAAGTCACGTAGGCTAGGGTTAGGACTCTTCAGCCCGTGCAGCCCAAGCCCACGATAAAGTCAGGCCTTCAGCCAATTAGTCACGTAAATCTCGATCGGCTCCACACGCTTCCTACGATCTTGCGGCATCTCCGCAATCCTTCCCGTGATCGTAGGAACAACCCGTATCGACCCCGAAATCTACGAGCAACTCAGTCATCTATGAGTCACTTTCCATGTTGCACACAAAGTCTTTCGATGCGGCCCGGCCTGGTCACCTCGGCCCGCACCGCCTTCAAATAATAAATATAATGTTACCTCTGTTTCTATAAGATGTGGGCTCATGAGCTCAGCCCGCGTATGGGCAGCTAATCCCACCTCGCATGAAGGCACCTGAGCCCACCTCGCGTGGGCACAACCGAGCTCAGCTCGCATATGAGAGCCCAAATGACAAATATGAGCTCACCTTACATGTGTGAGCCCAGCTCGCATGTCCTCACTTGAGCCCAGCTCGCATGTTTGATCCCAGCTCTCATGTCATGAGCTCAGCTCGCATGTGAACCCAGCTCGCATGTTGCGAGCCCAGCCCGCATGTGCTGGCCCAAGTCATATAAATCCATGGTTCTAGCCCACACACAAGAGTCCAGCTATTTAGTGCACCCACAGGGACCTGTTTAGGGCCCATGGCCGAAAGCGGGCATAACAACTACCCCCCAAAATTCCTGGTCGCATCTTGAGGCTAGGTATTTTCTAATCTTTTTATGGCCTCGCAAGTGTGAGCCCACCAGGCTGCACCAAGCCGCCTCGCGTGTCTCGCCTCGCATGCCTTTCATCTTTGCATTCATTTTGACAGCCGTTGGACAGCTGGCGTGGGGATTCGTGTCATCTTATGAGATAACGACACGTGTCGCCTCCTCCTTTCTCTCTCCTATCCCCTATAAATATGTGAGATTTCAATTCATTTCTCACATTTCCAAGAACACTTCCTGAATTGCTGCTCAATTTGCTCAAGGATCTACCACGGCGAAGATTATCATTTCAACAAGAACCGTCTACCGGCGGCGATATTCTCCGGGACCAGATTCATCAGGATCTTCATACACCTCTCCCACAGGTACTCTTCGATTCGAGCCCGTTTTTTATTCATGCTTTATTCACGCACACCATGCGAGCACACACCACCTGTTCGATGCGAGTTCACACACAACCACAACGCGCGATGCGAGTCCTTTTGCTCGTTTAGATACTTAGGTGCGATCCCGTGTGAGATGTGAGGACACTTAGGTGCGATCCCATACTTGTTTTTTTTTCTTTTTTAGGGCCACACACTAATTTTCACCATCTTTTACAGATGTCGAGTGCGTCTTCAGCCCACTCCTATGGATCATCTCGCTCTTCCTCGAGCCCGGCTCGCACCTCTGCTAGCCCGGCTTGCTCTTCAGCTACTCCATCTCCATTAAACCAATACCCTCCTGAGCAGCGAGGCTCCAAGGACTTCCAACGCGAGCTGATCTCTCTTTCTGGTCGTCTTAGCCAACCTATCTCTCCCGGCTCAGCTATCACCCCTCAAGGGGCTTTGAACATTGCCAGAGTTGAGAACTCGATGCGAGCAGCTGGATCCGGCTCGCTTGATATTCACCTCGACCCGAACCCTGAGGATTTTACCAGGGAGAAGAATATATATAATTGGAGAAATAGGCCCGTGGACCTCTCTCATATTCCAACCTCCCTTGGGGTAGAAGAGCTGCTAAACCGCGAGCCTGCTCCCTTGGATAAAGACCGAGCCGAGGAGATTTTAAGAGAAATGGCTGAAGAGAGGGCAGCCCGTCTGAGGCAAGCAGCAGCTAACCACCTCGACCCCATTCACCTTGACTCAGAATCAACTGACAGCGACCTGGGGAGTGCATACTATGACACCAGGAAGAAAGGAAAAGAGCCTGTAGCTGCTGAATATCCCATCCTGGGACTCGAGGGTGAAGAGGACGGCTCGCATTGGTCCTATGACTCTCCTCAGAGCGAGGAGGTGGAAGATGTTACAAGTCAGTACAAGATTTGTAACTATAATTATGCCCCCGCGGCCTCTCCTGAGCCTTATGTGCCTCCTGCCCAGCCCGAGCTCGAGGGTGAGATTGTTTTCAAAAGGCAGATCATTCCTGATGGGGAGGAGAGCTCAACTGCAAACGAGGAGGTTAAGGTGCTCGCTTGCCGCGACCTGCCTACCTCGCTGACTCAGAAACATCTGGCCGAGCACATTGAGCAGTTTCAGCTCGAGGGCCATATTGTCTTGCCCCTACCTCATATGAGATGCTATAGATTCAATCACTCGGAGAATGGAGGCAGGGTGCCTCGCATGGTCTTGTCCACCTTCCTATTAAGGCTGGGAATCTCCTCTCCTCTTCATCCCTTCATCAAAGATGTTTGCGAGTACTTCCAGCTCGCACCCCTTCAGATCAATCCAAACGGATACCGGGCCGCCCTCGTATTGTACATCATGTACCACAAATGCGGGTACCCTTCTCTAACCGCGAGGCAGCTGGGTTACTTCCTCCATTTGAAGCATTCTCCTAACGACTTTGGATATTTCTACTTCTCTGTCTGGCCGTGCTTCAACAAGAAGAACCTCATCCACAACGGGCCGAGCAACTCAGGGAAGTGGAAAAGCCCTTACTTCTATATCCACGAGGTGCCTCGAGTCCAGACTCATTTTTATTATAATCCATGTAAGTTTTCTCCTGCCCGCTCTCGTCTCTTCTACCATAGCTCTTTCCTTTTAACAAGAATTTCTTTCATCTCCAGCCACCCTGCCTCGCACTGTCCTTGTGGGACAGGAAAAGATAAACGCGGACAGTCTTCTAAACCTTCCTAAGGCGGACCGGGACATCCGAAAACTCATAACGACCTCCAATCTGGTCGCATGTGGGTTTTTGAAGGAAGGAGTGAGGCTGACTCCTCAGAAGAAATCTAGGAAGAGATCCAGAAAGGGTAAGAATATCGGGCCCGCATGTCCGGGCCTGGCTGCTCGCATGCGCGAGCTCGTGTGCTCACTTTTCCTGCATGCATCTTGTTTCACATCGCACTTTAATTCTCCGTATTTTTCACCTGCTCGCATTACTTCTTTCCTTTGCATCATGCTGCGACTAATCTATTGCTTTGTTGTTTTTTTTTTTTAGAAATGGCCATCTCCCCTATCCCCTTCATGGAAGAGGCTGAGCAGGCTGCGGCCTCGGGCCCAGTTCAGCCCGCAGCTGCGAGCACAAGGGCTCGATCTCAGGCCAATCCTCCGGCCCGCATGACTACTCTCTCCGAGCATCTCAAGGATTCAGGGCCCTCTCCTCGACTAAAGAGACATAGAGGTAAAGAAGGAAAAACTGGCGAGCCTGAGCCAAAGAAAGCTGCTCCCTCTGATGCTCCTCTTCCCTCTTCTTCTTCTGCCAATGCGGTTGCGACCACATTCGGCCGGCTCGCCCAAGGTCACATCAGCGAGCAGGATTTAAAGGATTGGTCTTCTTCTGCTCTCGAGGTTAACCAGGATGCCCTCTCCCGAGCCGCGGCCGAAGTATACTATCGTCAGTTATCTAAGGCTGGAGAGATGCGAGCCCTCAGCCAGACCAACACAAAGCTCGAGGCTAAAGTCAAGTCCCTTCAGAGTAAGGTCGCTGAGCACGGGCAAGAGAAAGTTACGCTGGTGAACAACTATAATCAGAAGATAGTTAACCTGAACGCTGCTCACGACAAGGCCCTAAGGGAGCAGAAGGAGGCTCATGACCTGGCTGCTGAGGCATGTAAGAAGGAGAAGGATGCCCTCGAGGAGAGGGTGCTCGAGCTGGAGGGATCAGTTTCTGCCCTGACCGAGGGCCGTGAGGCCGCCCTCGCTGATGCTAGGAACCTGGGGGCCAGGAATTTCATGAAAGTCTTTATGAAGAAGGTTCCTGACTTCGATTGGGCGGCTCTGGGTGCGAGCACAGCGAGGCATGCTGACAAGTTGAAGCTGGAGATGGAGAGGGATGCCCAAATTGCTGAGGAGGCTAGGCTCGCGGCCGAGAAGGCCCAGGTCGCTGGTGAAAATCGTGAGGGAGCAGAGGCTGATAACCCTTAATGTAATTTTGATTAGAACTAGACTTTTGACTGGGTAAGCGGGCACCCCTCTCGCCTCGCGCTTGTATTTGAAATATTCTGCCTCGGGGCATAACTTATTTAACTTTTATTTGTATAAAATGTCCAAGTTTTTTGTGCCCGCGTATGTCTTTACGGTGCTAGCTGTTTTTTTTTTTTTACCATGCTTCTACTGACCAAAAAGTAATCATAACTCTGGCCGCTTATGGCGAGCGTTACCCCTTCATTGCGAGCCCAATTTATTCAGCTCGTGTCATTTGTTCAATCAAACAACCATTGAAAGAGAATGCCAAGTGGAACAAGCCCGCATCGACTCGCAGGTGTTGTAGGTGTGCTCGCACTAGGAGCTCGCATGTGTCTTCTCCTCGCATCATGCGACTTTGAGTATGTTTGATGGAGGGCTGGGCCCCCTGGGTCGCATTTATAGTTTTGAGGGCCAGGGTATGGGTTCGCATCGCGGGCCTATATCTCTATCCACATCTTTTATCTACTATGTGTTCATATTTGCCTAAGCGGGCCGTGGCCCGGCTCGTTTCATGTTCTTGGCATCAAGCGGGTCGGGGCCCAGCTTGATTTAACATGTTAATAAAACAACTGTTCTGTCCTCGCATGGGTTCCCAAGGATGGGGTCCCCTGCTGGGTATTTAATCTATTAACAGAAGTTAAAATATCAAGTGCACAAATAGAGATCAATCGTTTATTCATAGATAATGGGAAGTGAAAGAAATACATGCTTGTGGTCTCAGGGAGGCACCTATATGGCACTACCCCCCGAGACTTAGGAATATTTGAAGATAATACTAAGTCTGAAAAGAATAATATTACTGGTAATACTTGCGAAGGTGTTCCGCGTTCCAGGCTCTTGGGATCAACTTGTCTTGCATATCATTGAGGTGGTAGGTTCCCTCCCAGAGCACCGATTTTATCTTGTAAGGGCCTTCCCAATTTGCTCCCAAGACTCCGTGACTCACCACCTTGGTATTTGGCATGACCCGGCGCAGAACTAAATCTCCCACCTTGAAAGTTCGGGCTCGAACCTTACTGTTGTAATGCCTAGCTGTCCTCTGCTGATATGCCGCAATCCTGATCTGAGCCTCTTCTCGAGTTTCTTCGATCATATCCAAATAGAGCCGATGATTGACCTCGTTTGCCTCTGAGTCATAGTTGTCCCTTCGAAAAGATCCTGCTCCCACTTCAACGGGCACCATAGCTTCACACCCATACACCAGAGAGAAAGGGGTCTCTCCAGTTGTAGTTCGGGGTGTAGTGTTGTAAGACCATAGGACCTGGGCGAGTTCTTCTGGCCATGCTCCTTTCTTCTCTTCAAGCTTTGCCTTTAAGGTATGCTTAATGATTTTATTAACAGCCTCTGTCTTCCCGTTACTCTGGGGGTGGCAGACTGCGCTAAAGCTCTTCTGAATCCCCAGCTGCTCACAAAACTCTCGCATCTCCTTGCTATCAAATTGTTTCCCATTGTCAGATATCAGCTTGTAAGGGATGCCATAGCGACATACAATAGCCCTGTATACAAACTCCCTGAGCTTTCTCGCTGTGATAGTGGCTAGGGGCTCGGCCTCTGCCCACTTAGTGAAATAGTCTACCGCAACTACCGCATACTTGACGCCTCCCCTGGCCTTCGGGAGTTCCCCAATCAGATCAATTCCCCACATGGAGAAGGGCCAGGGGCTCATGAGGGATGTGAGAGAGGCCACGGGGTTGTTGTAATAATTGGCATATCGCTGACACTTATCACAAGCTCGGGAGAATTCAAAGGCGTCTTTTTTCAGCGTTGGCCAGTAGTAGCCTTGACGGAGGATTTTCTGAGCTAGAGAGCTACCCCCCGAGTGATTGCCACAAATACCCTCGTGTACTTCCCTTAGGATGTAGTTGCATTCCTCCCCATGTATGCATTTGAGAAGAGGAACACTGAACCCTCTTCTGTATAGAATCTCGTCGTATATCACATAGCGGGCTGCTTTGTATTTTATTCTCCTTGCCTCGTTCTTTTCGTCCGGAAGTGAACCTTCTCTTATGTATGCTAGAATAGATGTCATCCACGTGGGGCCGAGCTCATTATTGAGGCTGCCCACCTCGTGCTCGGGCACACTAGGTTGCCTCTGTATATCAAGGGGAACGGTCCCTAGCAAAGTGCTCTCGCGGCGTGAGCCGAGCTTAGCTAGCTCGTCCGTGCCTTCATTCTGTCCACGCGGGATTAGTTCCAGCCTCACCTCGTTGAATCTTGCGATTATCCTCTGTGCGCACTTCAGGTAAAGCTCTGTTCTCGGCCCCTTAGCTTGATACCCCCCATTTATCTGATAGACCACAATCATGGAGTCACTAAACACATTCAAATTCTCGACCTTCATTTCCAAAGCTAGCTTGAGACCGTTGATCAGGGCCTCATACTCAGCATCATTGTTGGTTGCATGAAAGGCCAGATGGGTCGCATGTCTGATTTTGTGAGCCTCTGGGCTGATTAGCTCGATTCCAGCTCCTGCTCCATCACCGTTAGAGGCACCATCCACATATAGGCTCCACCATGGGGCACTATTTTGTCTTTCCAGTCCAACTTCTTCTGTGCTAGGTATAACAATAAGGGCTCCCGGCTCCACTTCTTGATGTGGGGGAAATTCTAGCACAAAATCGGCCAGGGCTTGGCCTTTGATCGCAGTCCTTGGCTTATAATCCACCTCGAATTGGCCGAGCTCAACCGTCCACTTCAACATTTGACCAGAAGATTCTGGTCTATGCATCACTTGTCTGAGGGGGTAGGAGGTTCGCACTTCTATCTTATGTGCCTGAAAATAGGGCATGAGTTTTCGGGAGGCCAGAATCAGAGCATACGCTAGCTTTTCGAGGCTTGTGTATCGAGTCTCGGCATCGGCTAGCCTTTTACTCACATAATATACCGGGAGCTGGACACCATCTTCCTCTCGGACTAATACTGCACTTATTGCAAAGTCGGAGACGGCCAAGTATAGGATCAAAGTTTCTCCTGCTTTTGGGTTGGACAACATGGGAGGGCTACTGAGATGCTTCTTTATATTCTGAAAGGCTTCCTCACATTCTTCGGTCCACTTAAAGTTCCTCCCCACTCCTTTGATTGCTTTGAAGAACTCTTGGCATTTATCGGAGGATTTTGAGACGAAGCGGTTTAAGGCAGCCACTCGTCCCGTTAAGCTTTGAACATCCTTCACCCATCGAGGGGATCTCATCTCGAGTAGGGCTTGTATCTTGGCTGGGTTGGCCTCAATGCCTCTATGGTTGACAATAAATCCCAAAAACTTCCCCGATTCAACCCCAAACACGCATTTCTGGGGGTTGAGTTTCATTCTGTACTCCCTTAGGATTTGGAACATTTCTGCCAGGTGGCGGACATGATCCCTCGCTTCTTTCGATTTCACCAGCATGTCGTCTACATAGGCCTCCATAGTCTTCCCCAATTGATGTTTGAACATCTTATTCACCAGCCTCTGATAGGTTGCCCCCGCATTAAGGAGCCCGAAGGGCATCCCGATGTAACAGTAAAGGCCCCGATCAGTAATAAAGGAGGTGTGCTCCTGATCTGGCCCATACATAGGGATTTGGTTATATCCCGAATAAGCATCCATAAAACTAAGCAGCGCGTGCCCAGCCGTGGAATCAACCAGCTGGTCGATTCGGGGTAGGGGAAAGCTGTCCTTCGGGCAAGCTTTGTTCAGGTCGGTGAAGTCTACACATGTCCTCCACTTGCCATTGGGCTTCTTGACAAGCACAGGGTTGGCCAGCCACACGGGGTAGAAGGCTTCTCTTACAAGTCCTGCCTCCATTAATCTATCCACTTCTTCTCTGAGGGCCTCTGCCCTCTCTCCACTAATCGGCCGTCTCTTTTGCCTAACCCCCTTCTTTTTCGGGTCCAAGTTGAGCCGGTGGCACATGACATTTGGGTCAATCCCTATCATATCGGAGTGTGACCATGCAAAGACATCCAAATTCTCCCTTAGGAAGCGGGCTAGATCCTCTCTCAAGTCAGGACTTAGGTTAGAGCCTATTCTGAGTACCTTGGAGGGATCATTTGAGTCTACCAAGATCGGGATTGTGTCCTCTGCGGCCCCGGCCCTCTCGACCATTGAGGGCATTCTCGGGTCTAGATCTGCTCGAGCCTCGCTAGTTTTTTCCATTTCCGTGATTGCCAAACCTTCCGCATCCTTGAGCTCGGTTTGGTGAGCTTGGGTCGGGTTTATCAAGCGTTCAGAGGTCGCAGTTACAGTTCGAGTGATTCCGTCGGGTGGGTCCATAGT
Source organism: Apium graveolens (assembly GCF_009905375.1). NCBI lineage: Eukaryota > Viridiplantae > Streptophyta > Magnoliopsida > Apiales > Apiaceae > Apium > Apium graveolens. Next base: position 34,024,572 of record NC_133652.1, read on the forward strand.
GATTGTTGTTTCTTTGTGTGCCCACTTCCCTCTCCTAAGTGTTGCAGTGATTTGTTCTGGGCTCTCTTCTTCATCACTTACTTCCTCTACAATCCCCTCTTGTATCAACATGATGGGCTGAGATGCTTCCATTAGTAAGGCCCCTGGGCGTGGTTCCACATGAATTCCCATGTGCTCGAAGTAGTTCTCGGGCAACTCCTCAATTGAAATCAAATTACAAGTCTCGTGGCCCTCAGAACGTATTCTTTTCCTGCCCTCTGCCTCTTCCATGGGGATGTCGCACTCACCTGCTTCAGCTATCTCCCTTGAGGCATTTCTTGACTCGGCCGCTTTGAGTGCCTGGTTGTAGCAGACCCTGGATTCGTATTGACAGCTCTTCAAGATGCCTACCCCCGTGGGGGTTGGGAATTTTATCGTCATATGATGGATCGAGGTCACCATCCTCATTGCCCTCATAAGGGGTCTGCCCACTATAACATTGTAGGCACAAGGCTGGTCTACGACTGTAAACATAGCGATCTGGGTGGCCACATGAGGCTCCTCTCCTATGGTCACCGGGAGCCGAATTGTCCCTTTCACTCCGATCGAGTCTCCTGTGAACCCGTACAGGTGCCCACCTGTTGAGGTTAATTCTCTATCCAATAATCCCAGTTTTTTGTAGGCATCATAAGTCAAAACATCAGCCGAGCTCCCGGTGTCCACCATTGCTCGGTGAACATTCACCGTCCCAATCTTCATTTTTATGACTAGGGCATCGGTATGAGGGTAATGCACCCATTTTGCATCATTCTCTTTAAACACGATATCATCGACCTCCCTTTCAAAGAGCTCCGGGGGCCTTTGGCTTAGATGATTGACGTTGGTGAGCGGCTTGTCCTTTGCTTCCCGGGCATATCTGTCCATCGCCTTCCGGCTGTCTCCACCAATGTGAGACCCGCCTAGAATAATATGAATACTACCAGCCCGAGGGATCTTTTCTTTATCTTCTGGGGGTGGAGGAGGGACGGTATGATAATCCGTCCTGTGTCTTCGAACCTCCTTGACAACCCACTCCGTAAGCTTCCCTTATCTAATCAAAGTCTCGATCTCATCCTTTAGTTGTCTACAATCAGCTGTATCGTGTTCGGTGGCCTCATGGTATGCACAATACTTCGAAGTGTCTCTTTTATTGTAGTCTGTGAGAGGAGTTGCCTTCCTGAATACCCCCTTCCCCATATATGTAGCATATATGTGGTCGATAGAGGCTACCAGAGGGGTGTGTGTCTGCCATTTGCTTGTATAAGGTCTTCCCAAATCTTTAGTGGTCTCTTTGCCAGGGGCAGACTTTTTCGGGCTCGAACTACGCCGATATGTCTTCCTCCTTTCGTCAGGGTTTGAGGATCGGTCCCTCTTGTCTCGATAGCTTTCGCTGATTTTCAGCTCTCTCATCGATTTCTCTACCCTCTTGAAGGGTTCGGCTTGCTCATAGAACTCGGCCAAGGTCCTCGGCTCACTCGCTTGGAGGCTCTTCCAAAATTTCGATCCTTCTTTCAGCCCTGCTATCAAGAAATTTTTGATGGTCTCCTCACTGGCTCCTCTCACCTTGGGGACCTCGGCGTTGAACCGACGAAAGTATTCTGCCAAGGGCTCCCCCTCCCTTTGCTTGATGTTGGCTAACGTGGCCACAGGAGGCGAATAGTGGAGGGTCGACTGAAATTGTCTGACGAACAAGTCCTCTAATTGCCTCCACGTTCTTATGCTAGCCGGTCCCAACTTGGAGAACCATTGTTGGGCACTACCTCTGAGTGATGCCGCGAAGAGTCTGCAACGGGTCATCTCCGGCACCTGATAGACTTCCATCTCAGTGTTAAATTGAATAAGATACTCCGCCGGGTCGGCTTCGCCGTTGAATAGAAGGTCGGGGTTGTGCCTAAACACCCGAGGTAGGGGGGATGATCGGATAGCAGCCGTAAACGGAGAGGGGGCAGCAGAAGCAGGGGGCCCTCTCTTCTCTTGCTCCATCTCATCTAAGATCCTTCTCAGGTCCCTTACTCTAACAACTTCTCCTTCTCTGTCACCTCCCGCATTACTCGAATGATGTGAGCCCTGAGGTCGTTCGCGGCGTCCCCCTCCTCCAGCTCGGTCCTGCGACTCCTCTTCACGATTGTATCTGTGTCTATGTCGCTCCTCCCTCCTGGGTGAGGTGTGTTGACGTCTTTCCGGAGGGGTCGTTGCCCGTTCCCTTTTTGAGCCTCTTTTATCCATGGGCTCTTTCTCTTCCTTCTCCTTCTTACAATTCTCCAATTTGAGCCTGAGGTCATGTTCGCTTAGTTTTCTACCCACTTGGTCTAGCACGCTAGTTGACCTTGCCTCAGATGAAGCTGGCTTCGGCCCCGATCTCGTAGAGATCTGGCTGCCCCGCTCATCATGGCCTTGGGGTATATCTTCCTTTTCGCGTGATGTTTCTTTCTTCTGTTTGGTCTCGGTTGCCACGTCATCAAAATCGTGGATCAGCTTCTTCTGAGGGCCTTTGCCCTTCCAGCTACGCTGTGAGACCTTGAGGCGGCGCGCCTTACGCTTGGCGTTCCGGACTGAGCTTCTTTCTACCTTTGACATTCGGGCATTGATCTGATTCATCTGATCGGCCAGCCCTTCGAGCTACGTCATCACAGCCTGCCCGTCCACGGTTGCAATTGGTGGAGGTGGCGCCTGATTCTATGGGGGCGTGTGTTCGAAAGTAGGGTCCTTCTTTCCTCCGCTCCCTGGTGTCGTCGCTTGCTTGCTTTCTTTGGTCATCTTTCTCCCTAAGATGAACAACCCCTCCTTCTAGCGCCAAATGTTATAGGGAGAATTTCGTATAACAATGTTGTGGAGGTTAATGGGCGGAACAAAGATCAAGGACAGTGTTTGAGGGCGGAGGAAGGTTGTTTGGTGGTGGCTGAGCTTGTATGTGGACTCCTTAAGAAAGAATAGGGTTCGTTATTCTCTATCAAGTGTCGACTCATGTCTCATACAAGTGCCTACGTACCCTATTTATAGGGATCAAGCCTTACGTAGTTCTTGGGGAACAAGTCACGTAGGCTAGGGTTAGGACTCTTCAGCCCGTGCAGCCCAAGCCCACGATAAAGTCAGGCCTTCAGCCAATTAGTCACGTAAATCTCGATCGGCTCCACACGCTTCCTACGATCTCGCGGCATCTCCGCAATCCTTCCCGTGATCGTAGGAACAACCCGTATCGACCCCGAAATCTACGAGCAACTCAGTCATCTATGAGTCACTTTCCATATTGCACACAAAGTCTTTCGATGCGGCCCGGCCTGGTCACCTCGGCCCGCACCGCCTTCAAATAATAAATATAATGTTACCTCTGTTTCTATAAGATGTGGGCTCATGAGCTCAGCCCGCGTATGGGCAGCTAATCCCACCTCGCATGAAGGCACCTGAGCCCACCTCGCGTGGGCACAACCGAGCTCAGCTCGCATATGAGAGCCCAAATGACAAATATGAGCTCACCTTACATGTGTGAGCCCAGCTCGCATGTCCTCACTTGAGCCCAGCTCGCATGTTTGATCCCAGCTCTCATGTCATGAGCTCAGCTCGCATGTGAACCCAGCTCGCATGTTGCGAGCCCAGCCCGCATGTGCTGGCCCAAGTCATATAAATCCATGGTTCTAGCCCACACACAAGAGTCCAGCTATTTAGTGCACCCACAGGGACCTGTTTAGGGCCCATGGCCGAAAGCGGGCATAACACCGACTCTAAGTTAGTAACACCTTGCCTATTGTGTTAGGTACCTGTGGAGCCTACAGGGGAGGTTGACCCTGTTGAGGACGTAATGGCCCCTGAGCGTGACCCTACTCCCAAGCTGGAGGACCAACCTATTGATGACTCAGATGATGACCCTACCATGGATCCCCCGGAGGAGGAGATTGACTTTCTTACCCCTATAGTTGATGATGTTGAGGTGCCCCAGGGTGATAGCGTAGACTGAACAGACATATAGATGTACCTTCTCCCAACCATTCACCCTCCCACACCTCACCTAGGGATATTGAGTCCTTTGACCTATACTGATGAGGACGAGGATGATGAGATGGAGACACAGACCTATGAGATTCATGACATATCCTACAGTGACCCGGTGTAACGTCCCTCAAATCCGGGGGTCTGGATTTGACGTCACTAACACAAAACCTTTTTAAAACATTTTCGAAATCCTGTATTTTTTAAAAGATAATAAAAAATCCAAGAATTTAAAAACCTGAACATTTAAAAAAAATTAAAAGGAAAATAGTTTAACCCCTTAAAAACAGGATCGCATACAGGTTACAACATTGAAATTAGAATCAATCACAATTATTAATAACAACATTTTTTACAACTTCAAGTCATCTTCGATAAGAAGAATCACGATTACTTTATTTACAAACCTGATTTACAACAGAATCTCAAAATAATTCTAACTCGAACCTTCTTCCTCCTATTTCCCTAGATACCATCTTTGACCTTTGGATAACTTAACCATTCTCACTTCTTCGCCTAGCCTTGGCTATCGAACTCAAGTAACTCATCTTTAAGCCTTTCTGAAGTGGTTATAAGAAAAGTAAGGGTGAGCAACAATACTCAGCAAGTACCAATATAACAACAATAATAGTTTATCAAGAATTCACAATCTCAAGGTGGTAAATAAAAAGATTCACCAATCTTTGAATCAATTGAAAACTGGGAAATTCAATCATTTTGAGGAAATTAACACATCATTTTACTAAAACCCAAGGTTAGATTGTTGATCAATCATGCACTAATCCCGAACATGGCATATAGCCATGTTCTCAATACTGGATCCAAGGCACACATTGGCCTATATTTGACCACAAACATAATCAACATCAACAATTATAAAATATTTAACTCAAAACAACATTTGCATTTGATAATCAAATCATATGAGATGAGAGTTTCGATCTTGTAATGATAAAGGTTTGCTATTTATGAAAAGAAATCAGGTACATAAGGGTGTGTATTCAATGAATGAAAGGTATCCAGTGACATTGAATTGGTATCGTGGCATAGGATAAGTGTTTGGCTATATAGAACTTGAAGGTAGAAAGAAATCATAGGTTTCATTCTCAGAAGTAAAGGTTTATCATGTGTGGTTCACAGTATAAACATAATACCTTAATCATGAAAGAAATATCAAATCTTTACAACATATATAAGAAAGGATTTAGGAACTTGCCTTAAATCCGGTTTCCAACTCACAGTTCAGTCTCATACTTCATACTCCACAATTTATGCATATCATAACTCGCGAATAACTTCTAACTATATTCTATTTACTGTACATTGTTGCTTTCTCGACCTATTCCTTATTCACATTGCAACACCATTTGACCTTCTGTACGTCTTCGACATTGCACGCCTCGTTCAGATCCTTTACGAGAATAACATAATATTGTTAGGAATGTGTTGTGAACTTGATGATAAGTTGAACAAAACATCCTAGTAGATTTGACTTAGTATTTTTGTAGTTCTCAACAGATGTTCTACAATAGTCCCGATGGATGAACTTTATAGTCCCGACGGATGACCACTGAACATTCATCGAGAGTGTAGCTTATGTAATAATAAGTCTTGTAGCACATGTCTGCAAACAACAATGCATTAGTTGAGTAGATGTTGTAGGATTCTTTAAGTCATGTTGATTGCTAGATTGATATGTAGAATAGGTTGGCTAATTGTAAATATGAGATGTCTTATAATTATGTATAAGTGAAATAGAGTCAAGTGGCGAAAAGGCTCCCGACGGATGATCTATAAAGGCTCCCGACAGATAATCAACAAGGAATCCGATGGATGACCAACATAGTCCCGACAGATGATCATATTCAAAAAAAGCAGTTGACAGTGACAACACAGTCACATGCGTCGGGTGTTTGCAAATGGAATGTGGCAGCCTAATTGCAGGATTTAGAGAACAAAGAAGCATTACCATTTCCATGCAATTATGAAGATATTCAAAGATGTTGGATAGTGTATGAAGTAGCATGAAATTAGACTAGAAACAATTTTTGTTTTACTTGTTTGTCTTTTTATCATGTAACTTGGTAGTATATAAACCAAGTGTAGCAAGTAGAACAAAATAACTAAGAGAATAAGCATTATTTTTAGAGAGACGGAAAAGGCTGTATCTGTTAAGCATCTCTTTGTAATTCTGTAAGTTCACTTGTAAGCAGCTGTGTGTTATTCAAGTATCACAGAGTTCTCATTTTAATATATATCTCCGGTGGATAAGTTCAAATCCACCAGAAAGTTTTAAAGCCTTGTGTTTTATTTTTTTGTGTTTGATTTTCATATCTTTATCATTCCGTAACATAGAAAAATCTACACGGTTATATTATTAAGTAAGAACAGTTTTAAAATCAGAAAAAGAAACCAGAATTATATTCAACCCCCCTTCTGTAATTCTTGTTGCATTGTTTGGGAATAACAATTGGTATCAGAGCAAGCTCTTGAAGTACAAAGAGTGTAAAGATCACCACAATCAGCAAGATGATCAGAAAGGATGCTGGAGTGAAAATTCTATTTCTGGACAAAGACAACTATCACCACTGGAAGGTGAAGATGCACCTACATCTTCTTCTCAAGATGAAGCTTATGTGGACTGCATTGAGAAAGGTCCTCATATTCTTATGAGAGCTTCCACAGGAAATGAAGCATCAGTTTCAAAGCCTAGACATGAATGGTCTGATCTAGACATTGAACAATTTAGGAAAGATAAAAAGGCCATGAACATACTGTTTAATGGTGTTGATGGTGATATATTTGACAACATCATAAATTGCAAAATAGCCAAAGAGGTTTGGAACACAATTCAAATTATTTATGATGGAACTGAGCAAGTAAGAGAGAACAAAATACAGCTCTTGATTCAGGAATATGAGCATTTTCATTATGGAGAAAGTGAGTCACTCACTGACATATTTAGTAGATTTCAAAAGCTACTAAATGCTCTCAAGTTACATGGAATGGTCTATCAAACAAAAGACTCAAACCTTAAATTTCTTAGATCTCTGCAAAGGAATGGAAGCCCATGATAGTCTCTTTAAGAAACTCTCAAGATTACAAGGAGTTCACCTTGGAAAGACTATATGGAATTCTAAAAAGCTATGAGCTTGAAATAGAGTAAGATGAAAAGATGGAGAAAGGAAGGAAGAAAGGACGATCTATTACACTAGTTGCAGAGCAAGAAAAGGAAAAAGAAATGAAGGTTGAAGCTGTGGAATCTATGTCAAACTCAAGGGTTTGTGAAAGCAAGGGTAAAGGGCTGGTAGTTGAAAATGAAAAAACAGTTGAGCCAAGATGACATTGATGATATAGATGAGCATTTAGCATTCTTATCCAGAAGGTTTGCCAAGCTAAAATTCAAGAAAAAATTTGGAACATCTAAGCCAAACAGAAACATGGTGGATAAATCAAAATTTAAATGTTTTAAATGTGGCTTAAGTGGTCATTTTGCAAATGAGTGCAGAAAGCCTAGTTCTGAAGGGAAAAAGTTCGAGTCTATAGACTATAAAAAGAAATATTTTGAGCTACTCAAACAAAAGGAAAGGAAATTCATTACTCAAGAAAATGATTGGGCAACTGATGGATTGGATGAAGATGAAGAAATAAACTATGTCAACCTAGCCCTAATGGCTAGATCAGATGAAGCAGAAGTTAGTTCATCAATCAGGTAATCACTACTAACCTAGCACATTTAACTTAATCTGAGTGCAATGATGTCATCAATGGTATGTCGACTGAATTGTATCATTTGCGTGTAACTCTTAAATCCCTCACTAAGGAAAATGCTAAAATCAAAGAAAACAACTTGTTTCTAAGTGAGAGGAATAATGTGCTAGAGTCTAAATTCATTGAATTTGAAAAATTGAGAATTGAATGTAAAACTGCCAAGGATGAATTAGCTGAATCTTTAATGAAAGAAGAAATCTTAAGAAAGCAGCTTGAACGAGAACATGAAGTAATTAAAGCATGGAAATCTTCTCGAGATGTCCATGCATAAATTACTAAAGTTCAAGGCATAGAATCATTTTATGATGCAGCCTGGAAAAAGAGCAAGGAGAAGCTTGATTCCAACTTGGTAGAAGGTTTGTCAACGGATGTGAATTCGACGGATGATGAACATTATCCGTCGAAAGACCTAAAGGACTATCCGTCGAAAGACAAGGAATCACATCCATCGACTGAGAGAAAACCAGTTAGCAAAGTTAAGCTAGCTAAGTTAAATGAGAAGTATGGATCAGTTTCTAAAAACTTTGTTCAGGAGAATCAATTCAATTGAGAAAAGAAAAGAGAGTCATTGTAGGTCATCTGTCTATCAAGCAATTGAATGACAGATTGGAGAAAATTGAAGTGAAAGCAGAGACTAAAAAGAAAAATAATAGAAATGGGAAAGTGGGAATTAACAAACATAACAACTACACACCTGATAAATATGCACCAAGGAAAATTTGTGTTAAGTGTGGTAGTGTAAACCATTTGTCTGTTAATTGCAAACTTGTTAAACCTGCACCCATGTCTGCACCTTCTTCTTTTCCCAACATGACTACCATGCCAGCCATGCCTATGAATGTTTTGCCTGCACAGAATCTGAATGCACAATTTGATAATATGCCATTTGCACCTAATCCTTATTATATTGCATTTAGCATGCCTCAAATGTCATTTAGCATGCCTTACTGGAATAACATGCTTGCACATAGCATGCATTTTCATGTTAATCAAAATGTGCATGACAATTCTGCTTCAATGAATGGTTTCAAAGGTCCAACTCAAATGACAAAGGATGAATCTGAAATACCCAAGTCAAATGAGGCCAAACCTAAGAAACCAAAGCAAAAGGCTAACATGGCATGACCCAAGGAAACTTGGGTACCAAAATTAACTTGATTTGATTTTAATGTGTGCAGGGAAACAGAAAGAATCTTTGGTATATGGATAGTGGCTGCTCAAGGCACATGAATGGAGATTCTACCCTACTCACTGGTTTTAGAGAAAGAGTTGGCCCAAGTATTACTTTTGGAGATGACAGCAAGGGTTATACTGTGGGATATGGCTTGATTTCAAAGGATAATGTCATCATTGAGGAAGTTGCTCTAGTGGATGGTCTCAAGCACAATCTGTTGAGTATCAGCTACCTTTGTGATAGGGGCAACTCAGTTACTTTTAATGCAGAAGCCTGTTTTGTGACTGACAAGAAGAGCAACAAAGTGGTTCTCACTGGAGTGAGAAAAGGTAATGTGTATCTAGCTGACTTCAACTCAACAAATACAAAATCTGTAACTTGTCTTCTCAGTAAAGCAAGTCAAGATGAAAGTTGGCTATGACACAAGAAGCTGTCTCATCTAAATTCAAGACCATGAATGAGCTAGTCAAGAAAGATTTGGTTAGAGGTATTCCTCAAGTGGAGTTTTCAAAGGATGGATTGTGTGATGCCTGCCAGAAAGGAAATCAGATTAAAGCATCATTCAAAAAGAAGCTTGAATCATCTATTGAAGAACCTTTATAATTACTTCACATGGACTTGTTTGGACCAATCAGTGTATTATCTATCTCAAAGAAGAGATATTGCCTAGTAATTCTGGATGATTTTTCAAAGTTCTCTTGGACATATTTTCTAAAATCCAAAGATGAGGCTAGTGAAATCATCACCAATCATATAAGGCAAGTTAACAATCATCCTGACTTCAAGGTTAGAAGAATCAAGAGTGACAATGGAACTGAGTTCAAGAATTCTGTGATAAAAGTGTTTTGTGAAGAGTATGGAATCATGCATGAGTTTTCTGCAGCAAGAAATCCACAACAAAATGGTGTGGTGGAAAGGAAGTATAGATCACTAATTGAAGCTGCAAGAACAATGCTTGAAGAATCAAGGCTGCCAACTTACTTTTGGGCTACTTAGAATATCTCCTTGATCAATCAAGCAAAAGGCATGACTCCATATCAGATATTCAAGAACATGAAGCCAACTCTAAATTTTCTTCATGTCTTTGGATGCAAATGCTACATTCTAAGGAATCAAACGGAACAGTATGGAAAGTTTGATGCTAAAGCAGATGAAGGATTTTTTGTTGGATATGCTGTTGGAAAAACATATAGAGTCTACAATCTTAGAACAAAAATTATTATGGAATCTATACATGTTGTGTTTGATGATATGAAGATTGAAGGACTAAAAGATGAAGGTTTCCACGATAGCCTCAAATTTGACAATGTTGAGATAATTTGTGATGACAGTGATGATGATAGTCATCAAGAAATAGTGGCTAAGGATGATGCAAAAAAGTCTATGTCCAATGATGCACAAAATCCAGCATCAGTCGAGGTACAAAATGTATCATCCGTTGGAAGACAATCAGCTTCATCCGTCGGGATACAGAAAGAACTCCTTTTTCAAATCAAAGATCCATAAACTCAGGGGGAGTTTCTTATAATCAAAACTCAGTCACACATCAAGATAATGATGAGGTCTCTTCATCTAGAACTAATCTACCACAACAGAGAAAATGGACTAGAGATCACCCTTTTGAGCTAATTATTTGTGATGCATCTTCTAGAGTTCAAACAAGAAAAGAAACTCAAGAAGAATGTCTGTATAACAACTTTCTCTCAAAGGAAGAACCAAAGAAGGTAGAAGAAGCTCTGTTGGATCCTGATTGGGTTATATCTATGCAGGAGGAGCTAAATCAATTTGAAAGGAACAAGGTATGGAAGCTGGTACCCAAGCCTAAAGGAAAGAATCCAATTGACACCAAGTAGTTATTCAGAAACAAGATGGATGAAAATGGCATAGTTTTCAGGAACAAAGCTAGATTGGTTGCTAAGGGCTACTGTCAATAAAAAGGAATATATTTTAATAAAACTTTTGCTCTTGTTGCAAGACTTGAAGCCATCATAATTTTATTAGCCTATGCAGCCCATGCCAATTTTAAAGTCTATCAAATGGATGTCAAAAGTGCCTTTCTGAATGGAGATTTAGAGCAGGAAGTCTATGTCAGTCAACCTCCTGGTTTTGAAGATCCTAATTTTTCAGAATATGTTTCCTATCTTTTGAAAGCACTTTATGGGTTGAAGCAAGCACCTAGAGCCTGGTATGATACATTGTCAAAGTTTCTCTTAGAAAATCACTTCACAAGAGGTACTGTTGACAAACCTTTATTCTTTAGAAATATTAATGGATCTAGTATACTTGTTCAAATTTATGTGGATGATATTATATTTGGCTCTACAGATGAAAAAGTTTGTAAAAAGTTTGTCAAAATGATGCAAAGTAAGTATGAAATGAGCATGATGGGAGAACTAACTTATTTTCTTGGTTTACAAGTTAAGCAAGTTAGTGATGGAATATTTATTAGTCAAACCAAATATATTTATGATCTTTTAAAGAAGTTTGATCTAATGGATTGCACATCTGCAAAAACTCCCATGGCCACTGCAGCTAAACTTGAATTAAACACTACTGAAAAGTCTGTGGATGTTTCAAGCTATAGAGGCATGGTTGGCTTACTTTTGTACTTAACAGCTAGTAGGCCAGATATAATGTTTGCTACTCGTCTCTATGCTAGATTTTAGGTTGATCCTAGAGAATCTCATTTAATAGCTATTAAGAGAATTTTCAGATATCTCAAGGGAACACCAAAACTTGGCATTTGGTACCCTAGAGATTCTGGTTTTGATCTAACTGGTTATTCAGATGCAGATTATGCAGGTTGCAAAATTGATAGAAAAAGCACAACAGGAACCTGTCAATTTCTAGGAAACAAGCTAGTATCCTGGTTCAGTAAAAAGCAAAATTTAGTCTCTAATTCTACAGCTGAGACTGAATATATTGTTGTTGGCAGTTGCTGTGCACATATTTTATGGATGAAAAACCAATTGTTGGACTATGGTCTGCAAGTGGACAAAATTCCTATTTTCTTTGATAACACAAGTGCAATTGCCATTACTGAAAATCCAGTACAACATTCAAGAACAAAGCACATAGACATCAAGTACCACTTCATTAAGGAACATGTGATGAACAGTACTGTGGAACTTTATTTTATTCCAAGTGAGAAGCAACTTGCAGATATCTTTACCAAGCCACTTGATGAATCCACCTTCACTAGGTTGGTTAGTGAGTTAGGTATATTTAATTTCTCTTAAATCATTTTTGATAATTTTGCTAGTTGAAATGCAACCAGAAACTTAATTGATTCTTCTGTTTTGGATGAAAATTTGGCTAAGTCAAAATCTACATCTCGACGGATGTTTATCATCCATCAAGTTTGATCATCCGTCGAAATAAAATAGCTTGGTAAAAAACAATTACTTTTCCGGATTATTTTAAACCCGACGGATAATTGTTTTATTCTCATCCGCCGATTTGCCTACATCTTAGCCGTTAAAGTTCTGAACATTATCCATCGGATTGACTTACAGTCTGTAAGTATATCACGACGGATAATTGACGGAATTTTGACAGTTTTTTTAATGGCTATTTTGGACATTTTTTTATTGTGTCTTTAATTTTTACCTTTAATTTTTATCCCATTTTATCTTAGAATATATAAAAGCCCAATTTCAAGTTCATTTTAGCTTTAATCTTTCTCTATTGCAATTACCTGCTCTCTTCTTCCTCAAAGCAAAATCCTCTTTCTTTCTGCAACTTTCCTTGCTTAACAATGCTACCAATAGTCAAGATCATGTCTCAGTCAAGATTCATTTATGAGAAGAACAACTTCATGGGTCTTGTGAACAAAGAGATTCCAGCCTCTGAAGATTATCACAAAATGATGAATTTTGTGAAGGGATGCAAGCTTAACTATGTCATGCTGGAATCACCCACAATCTTCTGTGAAGTTGTGGAGGAGAAGTGGACCACTGTTGTGTATCAGGCAACTGAAAAAACCATAACTCTCTCCATTAAAGGTAAGGAATTTTGTATTAACAGTAATACTATCCAAGCATGCTTTAAAATTCCTAAAAACACTACTACTAAACCACATACATATGTTGATTTAGTTAACTTACTTAATTCTATTGGCTATGCACCTACCACTAAATTAAGTGAAATTAAGAGGCTAGGTCTTAGGAAAGAGTGGAGCTTTCTGTGTGATATAGTTACCAAGGTGTTTTCTGGTAAAATAAGCAACTTTGACTCTATCAATACTGATATGCTTAACATGCTCTACATGTTGCTTACTGATAATTACTATAATTTTAGTGATGCTATCATGTTTGAGTTAGGCTACAAGTTAGGGGAGATTAAAAAGAGATCTAGGAATGTTTATTATGCTAGATTCTTTATGATTATTGCTAACCATATTTGTGAGGATCTGGTAATTGAGAACCCAACCAACAAACTGGATTATTGGGTTCAAGAAAGAAGAGTAATCATAAATTTAAACAGATCCAATCACCACAAGGAGGTGCCCCTTATTTATTTGTCTATCATGAAGGGCCCTCAGGTAAGTGAGGTAAATACTTCTGTCCCTACTCCTTCTACCTCTCAAGTTTCTTTTCCATTGACTGTGGCCATGGCATCTGTGTCAAAGACCCAACAGATTTCTACCCAAGCCACAAATTCTAAAACTTCAAAATCCAAATAAAAAAACCACACTCTGGTGTCTCTCAAAAGATGCCAGTTTCAAAATCTACCAAAAACAAAGAGGGGATTACGAAGGGTAGTGAGATTGGTGAGGGACAGGGTGAACATAAAAGAAGTCCTAAGAATAAGGATGGTGATGTGAGTATACCCAAACCTAGCTACACCACAGTTTCCCAACAAACTGTGGTGCTTAATATGGTAATTAGCACATCTCTAGTTTCATCCTCTCAAAAGGATGTTACTATTGAAACAAGCTCCCAACCAGGAGCACATGCCAAAAGGGTTAGGGACACAGACTTACCCAAGACTTACACAAGAAATAAGAAGTCTAGAAAACTTGGGGATGCACAGGGATCATACACAGTACAAACTGCAGCTGAAGACTCAGTCACTACACCTTCTCAAACTCAGTTTGATGTGGCTCCAATAAATGTGGAGTCACAAACAAAATCCATAACCATAAACATCTCACACACACTAGATACACAAAATTCTCCCACCAATTATGTGGATGTGGATATGATTCACATAACAATTCCTGATTTTCCTTCTTTAACTCTGTTGGAGAAGCCAAAATTCAGTGTAAGTGAGCATCATCTTCTAGATGACTTGTTGGCTCACATGCCAATTCTTTCAGGAACTATTTAGACTTATGTGCCTAAATTATCATCAATCTGCACAAATTCCATAATAGTTTCAACTCCAAACTCTTACATTTCCTCTATTCAGGTGGATATTGTTCATCCATCGGCTAGTGATTGTATCCCGACGGATGTGCCTAACAGCAGTCGTCCGTCGACTATCTTAACTACTACCCCAATGGATGTTCATCATCCGTCAGTACTCACCACACAAGCTGAATTTTCAACAATTGTTACAAGTGTAGATGAGCTAGTAGTTTTACAATCACTCCTAGGATTGAGAGAAAGGAGTGAACTGAGAGACCGAGTTGCTCTCAGGCAAAAGGAGAGGAAAAGAGAGAAAATATGCAGGATATTTCTTCTAGCCTGGCAAAAGTGAGTGAGGGGAATTCCACCGTAGTAGGTGAAGGTGAGGGTGTGAGGTGGTGAGCCATGGGGAGCCCCTGATACAAGAAAAGAGAGAAAAAGAGAGAAAAGCAATTATAGAAGTATGGGAAGAGCCCATTGTAAGTGAGTTAATGGATGTCAATGAGGCTGAAAAGAAACAACTAATTCAGCAAGAATATCAAGTTGTCTTAGATTTTGTTTCTTATGAAGCTGAGGCATTTACTCACCATGTTTCAGCTTATCAAGTTTTGGATGAACATGACAATATGACTACTGAAATAATGCCAAATTTGGTGCACACAACTGCTTCTATGCAAAGAGCAAAGAATGCTATAACTGCCATGCCCTCTACAGCTGGTAATGACCTTAAATTGGCTGAAGACTCATTTGGGGATGATGGTGAGGATGAGAGGATGAAAGCATGAGCATAGGGGGGAGATGCAGAAATTCCATCATGGATGCTATACAAGGAATGTTCATATCCACATCTCCAATCCACATTATTCAAGCTCATTCATGACACCCAAACAGCAATTCAAACATCCACTAATGCTATAACCAAAAGACTACTTTCAGCCCACCTGTAATCTCTACAATTGCATAAAGTTCAAGCTCTCCAACAAAGTCAGAATGTGGATGCCATCAAGAATGAAATTTCTAAAATCAAACGGAACTTTATAGCAAGGTTGGATGATAGGCTTCCAGGAACCATCATGACTGAAATAGCTCAAAAGCTCAGAAAGGAAGCTGATTTGAACCGAAAGGTTGAGGCCATGGATTCTAGACTGACAAATGTGGAGAAGTCAGTGGCCAATATACTTGAAAATCAGGAAGCTCAAACTAGTCTGCTTCAACAGTTGGTGGCTGCACAACTCTCTACCTCTACTAAACTTGATGCTAACAAAAAGGGGGAGAAAGACTCTATCATCTCAGTTAGCAAGGGGGAGTCAATAAGTGAGGGGGAGCAAGTGCTTAAAATTCAAGCAAAGTAATTGTTCCAGCAATTACTTTCCCAAAGCCACCAGCTATGGATAGCATTGACTTAATCAAGCTAGCAGCTAAGTTGGAATTCATTTAAAAATCTAAAAAGCTTGATGTTGCAACAGTTGAGAAAGAGCTGTATGATAAATGGAAGAAGATTGATGAAGCAATTCAAAAGAAATTTGGTCCAATTGAGAAGATAGACAAGGTCTTTTCTCACTTTTCTCAGTTGAGACAAATTTCATTCAATGAAATGAGTCTGGGTAATATGAACAAGGGCCAACCTTCATGTATAAAATCTCCAAAAGCCAACTTGGTTTTGAAACCCAAAAGAAATTATCCAAAGTCATCTGAAAAGAACCCCTTGGATCTTATGTTTGAGACTCCAAGGCCAGATGAAAAGAAGCTGTTGGAAAGGTCCATTGCATTCTTCAAGGATCTAACTGACTCTGCACTAAAGAGAAGAATTGCTAAAATCTACAAGAATGGGAAAGAAATCTGTGTGGTGGCTGGACACCCTCAGTTTGCAGAAGCTAAAAAGGAAGAAAAGGAGATAATTAAACAAGAAAAGAAGCAAGCTATTTTAGATTCTAAGAAGCTCAAACAGAAGAAAAAGTATGCTACTATAGTAGCCAAGCTCCAAGTTGTGAAAACTGTAACTGAGATTTCTAAGAAGCAACATGTGATAACTGAAGCTCAGGATCAGGAAATGCACAAGGAACCTCAACAGACAAAGAAGCCTAGATACAAAGTCAAGGCCAAAAGAATATTTGACTTCAATGATGATGAGATTGAAGATTACATTCCCAACCAGTCTACATCTACAGCCTTTAGTGCTGCAGAAGGAATCTAAGGTGGTAACTACAGGGAATTATCATGGTGAGCCAATAGTTCCCAAAGATGAGCCAGTAGACTGGGATAGCTTGCCTCTTCCTGAGCTAAATTTACCAATCTTCAACCATTTAAAGAAGACAAAGATAAGAGCAGTCAAGAAAGTCAAGCATATGAGTCTCAAAACCAAAACCTTAACCAAAACTTAACCAACTGTCAACAAGGGAGATCTTCTATATATCTGTGACATCAAGGAATTTTCAGATTTAAATCTCTACATGGATGAACTAGAAGAATTAAGACCAATTGATGCTCACAGAAATCTCCCTGAAAGACTGGTGTTCAAAATACAAGGGTGGGAAAGAGATGATATGACCCCTTCAGAGGATTCTTCAAGAAAGTTATTCTGTTTTGATAAAGATCTTCTCATCTTTCAAGAAAAAATTTGGATTCAATGTGACTGCCAAGAAAATGGTTCTAAAGAAGATAGAAGAACTAAGAAGCAGAAAAGCCTTATATGCACTCCCAAGGACTCTATCATTTCCCTTCACAGGAAATACAGTGCACTTGAGGCCATACTAGATGATGGAATTTATGGATGAAAAGGGTGTTAAGAGATTCTTCAGACTGGATGACCAATTGAGCATCTCAAGCAATGAGACTCTATTGGAAATACAAGAAAAGCTGGATCTATCAAATGCTGAAGAATTTGAATTTCACAGACAACTCCAAAATCAAATAGAAGAAAATAACAAGAAGCTTGGGAAGAAATCTAGACAATTAAGGAGATAGATCACACACGCTCAGATTAGAGGAGCACCTTGAAAATGATTGTGAAAACTCACTTTACTTTGTTCAATTTTCAAATAAGTTGTAGCACTTACTAGTTTTATCTACCATAAGTCAATCTGTACATTTAGGGTGTTTTGTTATCATCAAGTTTCTTTTAATTTATGGCTACAATTCCAGTAGACATAAATTGGGGGAGATTGTTAGGAATATGTTGTGAACTTGATGATAAGTTGAACAAAACACCCTAGTAGATTTAACTTAGTGTTTCTTTAGCTCTCAGCGGATATTCTATAATAGTCCCGGCGGATAAACTTTATAGTCCCGACGGATGACCCCTGAACATCCATCGAGAGTATAGCTTATGTAATAATAAGTCTTGTAGCATATGTCTGCAAATAACAATGCATTAGTTGAGTAGATGCTGTAGGATTCTTTAAGTCATGTTGACTGCTAGATAGATATGAAGAATAGTTGGCTAATTGTAAATATGAGATATCTTGTAATTTTGTATAAGCGAAATAGAGTCAAGTGGCAGAAAGGCTCCCGACGGATGATCTACAAAGGCTCCTGAGAGATAATCAACAAGGAATCCGATGAATGACCAACATAGTCCTGGCATATGATCATATTCAAAAAAGCAGTTGACAGTGACAACACAGTCACATGCGTCAGATGTTTGCAAATGGAATATGGCAGCCTAATTGCAGGATTTAGAGAACAAAGAAGCATTACCATTTACATGCAATTATGAAGATATTCAAAGATGCTGGATAGTGTAATGAAGTAGCATGAAATTAGACTAGAAACAATTTTTGTTTTACTTGTTTGTCTTTTTATCATGTAACTTGGTAGCATGTAAACCAAGTGTGGCAAGTAGAACAAAATAACTAAGAGAATAAGCATTATTTTCAGAGAGACAGAATAGGTTGTATCTGTTAAGCATCTCTTTGTAATTCTGTAAGTTCACTTGTAAGCAGCTGTGTGCTATTCAAGCATTACAGAGTTCTCATCTTAATATATATCTCTGGTGGATAAGTTCAAATCCACCAGAAAGTTTTAAAGCCTTGTGTTTTATTTCTTTGTGTTTGATTTTCATATCTTTATCATTCCGCAACATTGAAAAATCTACACAGTTATGTTATTAAGTAAGAACAGTTTTAAAATCAGAAAAAGAAACCATAATTACATTCAACCCCCTTCTGTAATTCTTGTTGCATTGTTTGGGAATAACAAATACTATAATTACTAACCAGTCTATCGAGTTTAACTTATAACTATCAACCCTCTATCTATAACCCTTCGCTTATACATATCACGTATATTTATAAAACATTTAACACTTAATCACAAGTCAACCTATATAACCTTGCTGACTTACCAATTATCAGTTAACAAATACTCATACTTTGACTCTATCTTATAGTCAAACCATTTAAATACCATATTCCATAAACCAACGCTTGTACAATTTATATCGAAAATCTGACATTATCTCGTCTATTTATTAGACTATCCCCCTGCCATTCTATTTTAATTAATAATCAATCAATCAATCAATCTGAATTCAAATATTAATCTGGACACGACATAATATTACTCAATTCACTTATCATGTCCTTAATACAAGGAATAAACTTATACTTCACCTAATTGTCAATTAATACATAATCAGATCATATATAATCATATTATGCATATCCAATGACATGTACTCACATTTTTGACTCAATCATTTTATTACAAAATATTAAAATAGATAATGTAAGCTTCTAATCACTTTTCGTTTTATCTGAATCTGAATCACGAATCAGAAGTTAGGATTAAACCAGTTTTCTGACACTCTTGTCAGCACATAATTCATATAATATGTATGCACCCATTCCACGTATCACATAATTCATGTAACATATAACTCAATTTATCACAATATTCGACTCAGTACGTTTAGAATTGAAATCGAGTCGAAATACAACTTTCTGATATTTGTGCAATTCAGAAATATTTACAAAATCAAGTAACCTTTTGAAACGAAAGATTTTATGTCTCAAAGTATTTTTAATAGAAGCAGAATATTTTTCTGAGTCTAGACGCGTTCGTTTCGTATTAAACGGATGAACGGTCTATTTATTACGAATAAAATAAGAATAATTCAATTAATAATAATATTAATTAAATTTTTAAATACATTTATATGATTTTTAAAACCTCAAAATGGTTTTTAAATTATTATTTAGCTTAATCATAAATAATTATATTTTATTTAACTATTTATAGATAAAATTAATTGATTAAATGAATTAATCAGTTAATTAAATCAATAAATAATTAATCAAAATAAATTATAAACAATTAAATTAAATTTTGATTTTTAGAAAAAAAATTCCAGAATTAAATCACTTCAGTTAATTATTTAAAAATAATTAACTAAATTGTTTTTGAATTAATAATGAATTTTCGGAATATAAAATGAATACTGATTATATTTAAAAATAAAAATCAGAGAAACATAATTATATTTCCAGCTTTGGGGATAAATAGATCAAAAACGGGTTCGTTGGGAGAGTAAAACGGGTTATGAAGAACTCCACCAGATCCGGTTGAATATCGGCCGAAATCTGGAATGAGCTCCAGAAACCGGCGACTTCGCCGGATTCCGGCGAGTCCCATTTGTGACTAAAATAGAGAATTGGCCTCAGTTTTCAGGCCCAAAATAAACAACCACAATCCAGAACTCTAGTTTTATCAACGATTAACACCAATAAGCTGAGGTTCGTCATTTTCGGTCAAAATTCCATGGAAACCGGCAACCTCGAGCTTCAATTCCTGCAACACCACGATTCTGAGCAATTATTAACGAAAATCAGATATTTACATACCAATACGAAGCTTGCATAACGTGCAACATAAAACCATCATCAAATTGACATTCATTACATATAAAATCCAGAAAAATGCAAAATAAAAAGGTAAAAATCGTTAATTCGGCTTCACAATTCTAGTACTCAAATAACTCAACCAACATAAAACGATTGCAAATCATTCAAGAAGCTCATAAAACCATAAAAAAAATCCAAAAACTATTAAATCGAAAAGCCCCAAAATCAAGTATAAACCCTAAAAAAATTGAATTTACAAATTACCAATCATTTGATGATTTTGATGATAAATTCTGAAAGAGGAGATCGAGGGATTCAAAATGGCTACTAGAACATCAAAATCTGAGACCAGAATCACCTTCAAATTGGAGTTTGATTCTCAAGAACATGAAGAACACGATTCGTTTATCTTGATAATTATGAATTTTAATTGTATAATAATGTTTATCTCTATAAAATAAAGTACGGTGAAGGGTATGAATATTTACGAGAAATTAGGACCCCGTTGGATCATGTCAGATATAAAACTTCAATACTTAATAGCTAAGAATAAATAAAAACGATCCAAATGGTCCCCGTTTTAGGATAAACATCAAAACTGGGCAATTTAATAAAGGTTTGGGGTTTCGAACCCCCAAATGTAAGTACTTTAATAAAAAGTAATATTTTAATCAAAATATCTTGGATAACGATACTATCCAGATTGCACGTATATCGAGAAAATAAAATAATATTTTATACCCATAAAGCCGACCCGGAATCTTTGCAGCTAAAACGTACTCCGGATTGAAAAATTCCAAACACGAAAAGTGCTCAGAATTACCAAATTAGTCTAGAAATCATTTTCGGAAATATTCCAGTTTGTAGATTCCCCACACTGTTGAAGTTGCGGGTTTCCGAATAATCATAAAAAATTAATAATTAATCAGAAAATTATCAAATAATTCTACAAATCATTTGTAAAATCATATAAAAATCAGTATTTCACTTGTAAAATATTATAATAATATATGACTCATTCCGAGAAAATTAATAATCCAAATCCACAATTCTGGCACATATAATCCGCAATTACAGAAAATTATTCACATATAATTTTACAAAAAAATCCATATGTAATATTCATAATTTCTTTTTACTACTGATACGATCACAACCACATGTATCACTTAATCTTATAACAATTATACTCGCATAATATATAAATTTGGATCTTAAAGTCAATATATGAAATTTAGTTAAGAAAACAATTTACACATTGATAACATAATAACCCGGAATTTAAATATAAAATTTTGAAAACTATTTTAACTGGAATAAAATATTAAATTGTGTTCCTTTCTTTTTAGGGAAATTACTTTTATAATAATAAACATTTTTTGAAAAGTTCGAGTCATTATACCCGGACTCACCCCTACCACCCCCAACGACCATACATGTAGTCGTGCATGACTGGATAGTGTCTCAGCTTAATACTGAGATCACCGCGGCATCTGCCCGCATTGTGAAGCTACAACGGGCACTGACCGCCGAGAGAGCTATCAGGCTAGGCTACCACGGGGACTTCAGGGCTGCTTCCCCGGCTATAGCTCGCCAAGAGATTGATGGGATTGAGCTCCGTACTCGAGTGCAGATGAGGATGATGGCGATGGGAGGATATATTCCAGTTGTTGATGCTGAGCTGATGCTAGCAGGAGCGATGGGGAGGGTTCGAGACCTCACGCACAGTGACTCAGACTGAGAGACCGGTGACCACATATGGACCTTGTAAAGGGATGGGTGACTTGTCACCAATTTTGGTAGGATAGCTAGTAGTAGATAACATTCCTAGCCCTTCAGGGTACCCGATTTATGTAATTGTATTTCAGTATTCAGGACTATGTAGTTGATGTACTGTATTCAGGAAAATGTATGGATTTGGATGGTTGTTATTATTCCCAAGACATAAGTCTGGGAGACCCTATTATATATTATCTGGAAGTTCTTAAGAAATTGTCTTACCATATTATTGCACCTTGATAGAAGCATGCTAAATATTTAAATACATGCTTACCTACAAATAAATCCAAATGTAAAAATATGCAACTATATTATCACCATTTTATTATCAGAATGATGCCACCCCGTAGAAGAGGAACCAGAACATTACATTATCAAATATAATCTATCCCAAAAGTACTACTGTAGATAATCATCTAGTTAATCTAGACTAATAATTTATAACTAGGCTAATCCGCCGAAAGTGGTGATGAATGAAAATCCTTGTATGATCTCTATGACTCTGCACACTACTCTGGATCAAGGAATGCGGGCACGAACGACATTCCTAACCTGCTCCATCAAAGAGGTAATAAGGTCTAGGATAGTCACAAGTAGAGCTGGATCAATCTGACCGTCAAGATATATTGGTGAGACTGTGTAGCTCTATGAACAGTTACGTGATAACTCAACACGAGAACAACACTTGAACATGACAGGTTAATAATACTACGTCACCACAAGAAATCATGAAGAAATAAAGACAAGGCAAATACAATGAATCAGAAGATTAGAAGAAGGCTTGAAGTCTATTTACAGGTCACTGAAAGAAGTTTATTAATATTATCATGCCTCAGTGAAGAATAAAGGTTAAAGACTTTCAGGGTTTCAGAAATGATGAAGATTCAGTGTATAATAAGTGCTACTAGAAGATTTCTGTGTATTGGCATTGATTGAAGATAGAAAGTGTTTGAAGCGTAGGAATCTGAAGAATGGAAGACATGGTATAGATATAGGTTAAAGAAGACAGCTGCAATCTTGAAGTTATACTCACTGAAAGGAGTTTATTTACATGTTCAAGCGTCAGTGAAGAACAATGAATGAAGTATTCAAGATTGTAGTAGCAATGAAGATGTTGTCTAAAGTACCATAAAGGATTCCAGTGAAAGTATATTTGTTTATTGACAGTCAGTGTTTGAAGCGATAAAGTTGTTGCAAGCTTAACAATGTAATCAAGACTATAATACGAAGACCTGAATCGGAGTTAGTCGTCTATGAACAAGACCAGTTGCACTAGGCGTCAACAGCTCGTGAAAGGAATCTTGGTATAATTTATAGAAGAATTGTTAAGTTGAGGAATACACTTGGATTGAAGTTTATCTGTTAAAGTACGAGAAGAGGTGCACATGGGTTATTGCTAAAATAGTTAGAGGGATTGGCCAAGTTCAAAGTTTAATTGTTAACTTAAATAAATTTATTTAATGGACTTTAATATAATTTATTTAATAAACTTATAATGATTTATTTTATAAACTTTAAATAAGTTTATTTATAAATCTAAATTAGTTTATTTATATAAGTTATATTTAAGTTTATTTAATAAATTAATTTAGTTACAATTTAAACAAAAAGAAAAGGAAAAGGAAAAAGAAAACAAAACAATAAAAAAAACAAAAGAAAAAAGGAACCAGACCAAGTACAAGTACTTGTGGTCGCATGTTGTATATGATTTTTGTTTAAGTAAAAGGTTACTTGTACTACTATTAGTCACAAGTTGCAAAAATCATGAGGTCACAGGTTAGCTTTTGATTGAAATAATAAAAGGCAAATCCAACTCCCCCTCCTAGTCGCCAGTTGGTGTTGCAAAAATAAACTAAGTATAATTATTTGTACTAGCACTCAATGTGGTCACGGGCTGAGTTTTTGTGGAATAAATTCTAAGTACAAAAGTCATTCCCCCTTTATTCGCAGGTTAGCAAGTCCAAGCTCCTCAAACACATCTTTTTTGGTTTACTCAATTGATTTGTGTGGTTAATTTTCAGCCACATATTGCAATTGAATATAAAGTCTACACAAAACAGCAGAAGAATTAAGTAAATAAGTTTTTGTTATGTTCATCTTCTCTCCCAAAATAGTTGAAGAACTGAAGCAAAGAGAGACGGAAGATATACACACATAAATCTATATCCGTTAATTTTCTCACCGGAGTAACGTTATAATGCCCGATTTAACTCTTATATATTCATAGGGGATTTATAAACGTTACCCGGTAATTAAATTCTTAGACAAACAAAAGCTAGATCACTGTATAAGATTTAATTTGTTGATCTTTGTAGAAGCTAGGAACTTTGTTGTTCTTAGATTGTAGCCGGTTAATTTATTTACCGGAGTGTAGCAACACCCTCGCAGATTTATATATGAAAATATATTTCCCTGAATATCTTGTGTTCCTTATTTTATTGTTACAAACACTATTCACCTCAAGAATACGAAACCACTAACCGGACACTAAATTTTATATCCGCAAAAGATTCGAAATAATTTTTTAATTTAGTGAGTATCGTATTCAATCTCTCTTCTACGATACTTCGGGACGTAACAATTGGTATCAGAGCTGGCTGATTGATACACAAATTAGGATCCTTAAACGTATTTTTTTTATTAACTTTTCATTTACATAAATTTATTTTGGTAAATATGATTTAGAAAATTTATTTTATAAATTTAATTTAAATAAGTTTATTGAATGAACATAATTTAAATAAAATTATTTTATAAATTTAACTAAGTTAATTTACTACTTAAATTTTAGTAAAAAAAAGTTTTTAATTTAATTTTTTTCGGTTGATTTTGCTGCCAGATTAAACCTACCATTTGTTGTCATTTTACTAGGGTTGCCAGATTTTGTAAGCAAAGGAGTGTGCATTTGTTGTTTGTTTTGGCAGCCCTGGTTTCAATTAGTTTGATTTGTTTCAAGTTGTATATTAGAGTCATTTGGTAACTACAGAAAGAAAACAAAACAAACAAATGACAACAACCAGCTTTCTTTCCTCGACGATGTAACACACACGCCTGATGTTTCTTGATGTACACGCGCGCATAGACAAACTAAGCAGCTCCCGTTTATAACTCACGCGCATAGAAAGGGAAAGAAACGCGCATGTGATCAGATTAAAAGTAAAAGAAGAAATGGCAGCTCAACTGTGTAATTTTCTTTCTGAAAGGCTAACCTGTGATGACCTCACATAGTAGTAGTCGCAGGTTAGAATCAAGGCAACAATTTTTTTTTAAGGCATTGTTTTTGTACTCCTCTTGTCGCAAGTTAGCAGTTAGAAATTCTGTAGCTCCAAATTTTAATTTCTGATTTATTTATTTTTTCATAAAATTTAAAATTATTAAATTTAATTTTTTCTTAGATAATAATTCACGTTTTATTTAATTTTTAAGAAAATTCGATATTCATTTTGATGAAACGGTCAAAGAGTTTGGCTTTACTCATAATGAAGATGAACCATGTGTTTGCAAGAAGGTTAGTGGGAGCCATGTGATATTCCTAGTATTATATGTAGATGACATATAACATATATGCAATGACATACTTTCTCTATAGGCTGTTAAGACTTGGTTGAGAAATAATTTCTCGATGAAAGACTTAGGCGATGCTACCTATATATTAGGGATCAAGATTTATAGAGATAGATTGAAGAGATTTATCGATCTAGTCGGAGTACATACACTGATAAAATGTTGCATCATTTTAGGATGCAGGAGACAAAGAAAAGATATGTTTCGATGTCTCATGAGATAATGATCTCAAAAGATAATTTCCCCTAAATCATTAGATGATAAGGGCCGTTTGAGAAAGTTCGTATGCTTTGAGCATGACGAGCAGATACCAGACTAATCCAGGTGAGGGTCACTGGATAATTTTCAAGAATATTCTTAAGTACTTAAAAAAGGACTAAAGATTTATTTTTGGTGTATGGAGAAGATAGGGAACTAGTTGTAAAGGGTTACACTGATGCTAGTTTCTGAACCTAATTTTTGGACAGACAAGGATGATTATGTGTTTATGTATGTTTTGTGTTTTATCTAAATATAAGTGATTTTAGCTGGAATAGTTCACAACAAGAACATTGATGATTCTATAATGGAAACCAAATATATTGATATTTATGAAACAACCAAGGAGACTGTTTAGGCATGTCCTTAGGTGATATCACCTTATTAATGATATTAATGATCAATGAGATATAAATGTAAAGTGCATAGTATTGATAATGTTGCAGACCCATTGACTAAGGCTTTGTCGCAGCAGAAGCACGATGGTCATACTAGTTCTAGTTCCATAAGTATTAGATACATGGGTGATTGGCTCTAGTGTAAGTGGGAGATTGTTAGTGTTTGTGCCCTAGAGACACACTATGATGTTTTACTTTAAGACATTTGGATTATTAATATTTATGTTCTATTGATTATTCTTTTTATAATTTATTAATTCTTAATTTATTGTGATATAAATGTTAGATTAATAAATGTCCTTGGAATATGATATGCAATTCTATATCTTTAAGTACGTGACTTTGAAATGAGATTATGAGAATAATATCAATATTCCTTAAGGTCCCTAGTCGAGTAGTATTATTAAGGGACAATAATAATGCATTAAGACTGGTGTGTTTGTTGACTGATGATCACATCTCATTGATCATAACTATAGTGCTACTAAAGTCAAAAACACATGCATAGGTAAATGTACATGGTGTTGGACATACCCGATATGAGATTCTACATGTCTGTTGTGTCATAAGTAATTCTCACAATGATAATGATGTAATGGTACTTAGACCCGAAGTCATTATATTTCTATACGAGAATTAATATACATTGATTCCATTAAAAGTTATCCTTTACCGGATAATGATAAAAGTGGAAATTGGGTATATTATGAATCGTATGATAAATATGAATGATCTAGATGAGATTTAACCCTCCTCTTTTAGAAGTGATATTATTGGCCTCTTGTGTGAGCTAGACTATGAAATGACTGGCCACACTCAAATGTTGATTTGATATGATAGTCTATTTATTGATCAAGGAAACTTGGATTAAACTATGATGAAGATGACACATTACATGCCTCTAGTTTAATCTATAATATTTGGTTAAAGGAATTATATTACATTATACATTATTCATGAAAGGTTAAATCGATCACCGATTGAATTATTATTACTTGGGTAGCAATGATGTATTACTAGATGCCGCTCATTGTTTACGATTTTATATTAGATTTAAAATTCGTTGCTAACGTAATAATAACCTATAGGGTCACACACAAAGAATGCTTGAAGGATTATTTAATTTAAATTGGATTTAAATTATATTAAAGTAATTCGAATTATTTATAATATTAATTAAGTATGACTTAATTAATTAGATAAATAATGATATTCGAATTTACTAATATTAATTATGAAATTCAGTTGTTAAATAATTAAATGTGACTTAATATTATACAAATAGATATTTTGAATTAATAATAACTCCTAATTAGTTAAGAGTTATAATTCTTTTTCTACTCTCTATATAATATCC
Organism: Apium graveolens; assembly: GCF_009905375.1. Lineage (NCBI taxonomy): Eukaryota > Viridiplantae > Streptophyta > Magnoliopsida > Apiales > Apiaceae > Apium > Apium graveolens. The sequence continues at coordinate 34,052,066 of NC_133652.1, forward strand.
CTTGTGTGGCTAATTTTATATATAAGACTTTTACTAAAACCCTAGCCACCAAGAGAGAAGATGGAGAGAGCAAGTAGAAACGAGTTTGTGCTAGTACACATCCAATTCTTGAGTTCAAACATTCGTGTGGATACCGATAGAGCGTAGATAGCGAGAGCGGGATGCGTGGTGATTGAACAATCTTTGGATCTCCATTATTCAACCAATTTGTAAAGCTTCTTAAGGTAAACAATCTGATCTACGAATTAATATCTGTTTTTCGCATGGATCCTGTGGTGGGTTTCGAAAATTCTGGTTTTTCATGTTTTTAATTACTGTTTCCGTTGCGTTTATGTGCTCGAAACCCTTCACTCTTAACAAAAAGTTGTTGTTCGTGCGTTCTCAAGACAAGACATCCCAGATGGTGATTGATCATATCAGAAGATCAAGCTGGAAGCAACTGTAAAAGAAATGATCTTCTGGTCAGATAATGGGACTGAATTCAAGAAGCAGTTCTGATTAATATCTATAACATTAAGAATATTTTGAGACATATTCAGAATCAGCACTGGGAGCTCCGTGTCAGAATGGAGTGGTACAAAGGAAGAAATGGATCTTGATTAAAGCAACAAGGACAAGGTCAAGCTAATCAAGACTTTCTAAATACCAAAGGACTGAAACAGTCAATGCAGTCTGCTACAAGTAAGATCAGGCCTCGATTGAAATGGATACATGAGGACCACTAATGAGTTAATGGCCAACAAAAGCAAACACTGGATAACTTGAAAGTGTTTGGAGAGAATGTTCTACAAAAGCAAATAATGAAATGTTTTTCAGTTGTTTGAAGATCTTGGCATTTGCAGCCAAGACTAGTTAGGATATTTTCCATGGCTACTCAGGGGAGTCTACAATCTACAGGGCACTTGTGGTTGATCAACAGAAGGTGATAGATAGTCTTAATGGAAAATTCAACAACTCCATGCTCCAAGCTGTTAAAGGAGAAATTAATGGTATTGATGATTTATATCCAAGCAGTGGAATGGCAGTGTAATAAACATCTCAGTACTTCAATGAAGCCAATCAGTAATGGTAAGGATTTTCAGGAAATCCCAGCAACATTTTAGCGGGAGCAAAATAAGGATCAACTAGTCAGACACAACACCAAATTGAAAATCAAGAGGACACAACAAGAACATATCTGCTGAGACAAAGGGTTGGATGTCAAGTCTATTCCCGGAGTCTAGTTCTTAAGTGATCCAGATGGTGGAGTAATGATTAGCAGGGCTACTGAGCATGAATGAATAGTTCTCTAGTTTTCTTTCTGAAGAAGAAACTAAGAAAGTTACAAAAGCTCTGATAGATCCGTATTGATTGGGTGATTGCAAAGCAAGATGAACTCAATTAGACAACAAGCAGATTGTAGGGAAGCTGGTATCCAAACCAAATGAAAATATTATAATTGGTACAAGGATAACCAGAAGTCAAAACTGGATGACAATGGCATTGTTACGAGGGACAAGGCCAAACTGGATGCTAGGTTATTATCAGGAAGCAGTATCTAACAAAAAGCACCAGTGACGAGACTTGAGGATATTACGACATATCAGGCACCTGATGCACATTCAAACTTGAAATTGGACTCTAGTAGATGTGTTCAAGTGCAATCCTGGTTGGTGAGTCAAAAGAGGAAGTCAATGCACCATAATTCATGAACTTTGCAGTTGCAGGTTTAGAATATGTACATCTATTCTTCACAAGCTCACTTCAGGATGTTATGAAATGGTATCTTACTCAAAAAATCGTCAAGGACATGATATATCACTCTAACTGAAGTTAGAGTTAAATATGAACTAGTAGAGTCATCATATTAATAACTCTCTTATCACTAGGCACAAATATAATGTTATATATGTGTAGTGATATAATGATAATGTTATATGTTGGTCTACTAACAAAGACTTGTGCAAGATTATTTTCCAAGTAATTGTAGAGTAGGTCTGGAGGAGCATGTTGGAAAGGTTGCAATTCTATTTGGAATTACTACAAGCATGCCAAAAGAATATTTCTTTTAGAAGCTCAAGTAAACCAAAAGAATGATTGCACTACAAGTAAGTTATGGATCTTCTGAAGATGTAAAATTTGGAAGATTCTGAACATGCCAAGACTACTTACCAACAAGAACCACTAAAGCTTAATCAGTACAACTCATGTAACAATGACAAGCTATAGAGGTATGACAACCTCACTCTTTTACTCAAATTCTAATAGACAACATGTAATGTTCTCAAGATGCCAAAATGCAAGGTTCCAAGTGGATCCTAGAGAATCCAATCTTATAGCTATTAACAAGATTATTAGATATCTTAAGCGACTACCTACTCTTGGAGTAAAGTACCCTAAAGATATTATTCTTAACATGTTTGGATATATAGATATATATTATGCAGGTTGTAAGAAAGACATGGGAAGCATCTCTGAAGCTGTCAACTTAGGTGACAGGAGAAACATCTCGGGAAGTTGTCAACTTCATGGAAGAAGATTGCTTTCTTTTTATGATGAGAAAGAACTTTAAATCCAACAACTCTGTGGAACACTCTATGACAAGGCATCTTCACACCAGGTATCGTTTATTTCGAGAGCATGTCTTTTAGTCAAAGAGTTACTTGCAGAAACATTTACCAAATCACTTGTTAAAGTTAATTTTTCAAGACTGGTTTGTAAGTGTGGGATATCATTTATTGCATATTAGTTGGAAATCCCATCTGTAAGAAATTCTTTATGTAAGTTCACAAGTATTAAATCTTCAATATTTAAAAGACTTGTGAATCTATCAGTGATCCAGTACCTCGTACTTAGTGCTACTATCTTAATTGTCATGATTAAAAGGTCACATACATTTGTGGTAATTAAGTATTATAACATTAAGTTTGAATACTATTTTAATTGATTTAAATTATGATGGTAGACAATTCCATTCCATATCAATCTCATAATTTAAATTATATCAAAATAATATGCAGCATAGTTATTTGTATCATGTACGGATAATTGTGATACTTTTAGTATTAATGATATTATTTAGAATTTTTGTTCTAAGTAATCAATGCTTATTTCTAAAATCACTAATATTGAAAGTTGAAGTATTTTCTAAGTTATGTGTATAAAACTCTCAATGTTGTATATGCTTAGAAAATATTTCTAAAATTACTAATTATCCAGAGATTGATTTCCATGTATATAAGTCATATATTTTATTGGTGATTATTCAAGGATAATTATAAAAATATTTAAGTGCTAGTATCTAACTCATAGATATTTAGTATTTATTTATTTAATATTTATTTTGGGTAGTTTGGATTATGGAAATTGAAGCAATTCAATGATTTTATTTGCTCCATAATTCAAACTAACTTAAAATAAATAAGCAACATGATTGATTATAACTAAATCTGTCAATAATTGATATCTAGTATATTATTTGTAACTTATGTGTTATAAGTTAATTGTGAGACTTTGGTTTTATTGAATTTATCAACTTATATCTTTATAATTCACTGAAATCATGATTGTAGCATGATTAGTTGTGTGCTAATTCTTGACTTTTATCAGTTAATGATATTTAGTTGAGATTTTAACTATGAACTAATTGTGAAGTATTAGTATTTATGATGTTAAGAATATGTTGTGATCTTGATGATAAGTTAAATAAAAGACCTTAGTAGATTTAACTTAGTGTTTTTGTAGCTCTCGACAGATATTCTAATATAGTCCCGATGGATGAACTTTATAGTCCCGATGGATGACAATTTGACATCCATCGAGAGTGTAGCTTATGTAACAATAAGTCTTGTAGCACAATTCTGCAAACAATATTGTATTAGTTGAGTAGACACCGTAGGATTCTTTAAGTCATGTTGACTACTAGATTGATATGCAGAATAGGTTGGCTAATTGTAAATATAAGATATCTTGTAATTCTATATAAGTGAAATGGAGTCAAGTGACAGAAAGACTCCCGACGGATGATCTACAAAGGCTCCCAACGGATAATCAACAAGGCTCCCGACGGATGATCAACATAATCCCGATGAATGATAATATTCAAATTAGCAATTGACAGTGACAACACAGTCACATGCGTCGGGTGTTTGCAAATGGAATGTGGCAGCCTAATTGCAAGATTTAGAGAACAAAGAAGCATTACCATTTCCATGCAAATATGAAGATATTCAAAGATGCTGGATAGAGTAATGTAGCAGAATGAAGTTAGACTAGATATAATTTTGTTTATTATCTTGTCTTACTATCATGTAACTTGGTGATATATATAAACCAAGAAGAAGCAAGTAGAATAATCAACTGAGTAACATTATTTTTCATAGAGATAGAAAAAGCTGTATCTGTTAAGAATTTCTCTGTAAGTTTGTAAGTTCACTTATAAGCAGCTGTGTGTTATTCAAGCATCACAGAGTTCTTATACTAATATATATCTCCGGTGGATAAGTTCAAATTCACCAGAATGTTTTAAAGCTTTGTGTTTTATTACTTTATGTTTTGATTTCAATTAAAGTTTCATTCCGCACTCCTTGCAAAATCAAACACTGTTATATATATATTAAGTAAGAACAGTCTTAAAATTCAAAAAGGAGCCAGAATTACATTCAAACCCCCCCTTCTGTAATTCTTGTTGCATTGTTTGGGAATAAAAATTGGTATCAGAGCAAGCTCTTGAAGTACAAAGATTGTAAAGATCACAACAATTAACAAGATGAACAAAAAGGATGTTGGAGTGAAAATTTCATATCTGGACAAAGAAAACTATCACCACTGGAAGGTGAAGATGCACCTACATCTTATCTCAAGATAAAACTTACGTGGACTATATTGAAAGAGGTCATCATGTCCCTATGAGAGCTGCTACAGGGAATGAACCATCAGTTTCAAAGCCTAATTCATACATTGAGCAAGTCAGGAAAGATAAAAAGGCCATGAATATACTATTTAATGGTGTTGATGGTGATATGTTTGACAACATCATAAACTGTAAAACAGCTAAAGAGGCTTGGGACACAATTCAAATTATTTGTGATGGTACTGAGCAAGTCAGGGAGAACAAGATGCAACTCTTGATTCAGCAATATGAGCATTTTCATTGTGAAGAAAGTGAGTCACTTACTGACATTTTTAGTAGATTTCAAAAATACTGAATGCTCTCAAGTTTCATGGAAGGGTCTACCAAACCAAAAACTCAAACCTCAAGTTCCTTAGATCTCTGCCCAAGGTATGGAAGCCAGTGACAATCTCATTAAGAAATTCTCAAGATTACAAGGAGTTCACCTTGGAGAGACTGTATGGTATCCTGAAAACCTATGAGCCTGAAATAGAGCAAGATGAAAGTATGGAGAAAGGAAGGAAGAAAGGAGGATCCATTGCACTTGTTGCTGAGCAAGAGAAAGAAAAGGAGATGCAGGTTGAAACTGTTGAATCTGCATCAAACTCAAAGGTCTGTGAAAGCAAGGATAAAGGGTTGGTAGCTGAAAATAAAGAACAGTTGATCCAAGATGACATGGATGATATAGATGAGCATCTAGAATTCTTATCCAGGATATTTTCCAAGCTCAAATTCAAGAAGAATTTTGGAGCAGCTAAGCCAAATAAAAACATGGTTGATAAGTCTAAATTCAAGTGTTTCAAATGTGGCTTAGCAGGTCATTTTGCTAGTGAGTGTAGAAAGTCTGATTCTAGAAAAAAGAAGTTTGAGCTTGTTGATTATAAGAAGAAATAATTTGAGTTGCTCAAGCAAAAGGAAAGAGCTTTTATTACACAAGACAATGACTGAGCTGCAGATGGATTGGATGAAGATGAGGAAACAAACTATGTCAATCTAGCCCTAATGGCCAAATCAGATGAAACAGAGACCAGTTCATCAAGCGATCAGGTAATCACAACTAACCTAACACATTTAGCTAAAGCTGGGTGTAATGATGCAATAAATGACATATCTATTGAACTATATCACCCGCGTGTTACACTTAAGTCTCTCACTAAAGAAAACAATAAAATTAAAGAGAACAATGTGTTTTTAAGTGAAAGAAACAATGTGCTAGAGACTCAATTCATTGAGTTTGAAAAATTGAAATTAGAATGCAAGGTTGCTAAGGATGAACTAACAGAATCCCTAAAGAAAGAGGAGATTTTAAGAAAGCAACTTGAACGAGAACAGGAAGTGATTAGGCATGGAAATCATCTAGAGATGTCCATGCTCAAATTACTAAAGTTCAAGGTATAGAATCTTTCTGTAATGCAGCCAGGAAAAAGAACAAGGAGAAGCTTGATTCCAATTTGGTTGAAGGAATGCTAACTGATTTGGACTCGACGGATGATGAAAATTATCCGTCGAATAATCAAAAGGATTATCCGTCGAGAGACTGCCACATTCGTCGAACGTAAGTAAGCCAGTTAGCAAAGCTAAGCTAGTGAAGTTGAATTACAAATATGGATCAATTTCTAAAAACTTTATTCCAGGAGAATCAATCAAGTGAGAAAAGAAAAGATAGTTAATGTTGGTCATCTGTCTATCAAGCAATTGAATGACATATTAGATAAGATTGAGGTTAAAGCAGAATCAAAAAGAAAAAAACAACAGAAATAGGAAGGTAGGAATTAACAAACATAATAACTACACAACTGATAAATATGCTCCAAGAAAATTTGTGTTAAATGTGGTAGTGTTAATCATTTATCTGTTAATTACAAACTTGTTATGCCTACCCCTATGTCAGCATCTCCTTCATTTCCCAACATGCCTGCCATATCTATGAATGTTTTTCCTGCACAGAATATGAATGCACAATTTGCTAATATGCCATTTGCACCTAATCCATATTATGCTGCATTTAGTATGCCTCAAATGCCATTTAGCATGCCTTACTGGAATAACATGTTTGCACATAGCATGCCTTTTCTTGTTAATCAAAATGTGCATAATAATTCTGCTTCAATGAATGGTTTCAAAGGACAAACTCAAATGACTAAGGATGAATCTAAAATACCCAAGTCAAATGAGGTCAAACCTAAGAAACCAAAGAAAAAGGCTAACAAGGCAGGACCCAAGAAAACTTGGGTACCAAAATCAACTTGATTTGATTTTGATGTATGCAAGGAAACAGAAAGAATCTTTGGTATTTGGATAGTGGGTGCTCAAGGCACATGACTGGAGATTCTACCCTGCTCAATGGGTTCAAGGAAAGAGCTGGCCCAAGTATCACTTTTGGAGATGATAACAAGGGTTATACTGTGGGATATGGCTTGATTTCAAAGGATAATATCATCATTGAAGAGGTTGCCTTAGTGGATGGACTCAAGCATAACTTGTTGAATATCAGCCAACTTTGTGATAAGGGCAACTCAGTCACTTTCAATTCTGAAGCCTGTGTTGTGACCAACAAGAGAAACAACAAAGTGGTTCTCACTGGAGTGAGAAAAGGAAATATGTATGTTATTCTCAAGGAACTAACAATGAGATTTACAGAAGGGGGTTGAATGTAAATCTCAAAACTTTTTAAAGTTTTGAGCAGTTTCAAAGGCTAGATGTATAATGAACAGATGTGTGTGAATTGCTTTAAGCAAGTGCAGACAGATGTATATTCAAAACACAAATGTAAAGAACACAGAAGCTTTTAAAACTTTTTTGGTCAATTTGTTGTTCCACCAGAGATGTGTATTTCAGAAAATTTGTGATATAAAGAATTGGTCACAGCTGCTTCCTAGTACAAACTAGATGATTTTCTCTCTGAATTTTTCTAAACAGCTCTTGAAAATTCACACCTAATTACTAGCTGCAACTTGGTTTATATATCACCAAGTTTTTCAAGTGAAGACAAAGATAAAATACAATTATAAAATAGTCCTTCACATGTTTCTTCTTCATTTCTCTATCCAATGCAATCTAAGATAATCTGTGAATCTTTGAATACTTCCTTGTTTGCACCAGAATGGAAATGCTGCTTTTTCTTGATTTTTCCAAGAGGCTCCACATTCCAATTGTCTCTGTCAACCCATGTGCCTCTGCCAGCTTATGAATTGTCACTATCAACTGCTATGGAACTGAGCATCTATTGAAGCTTTCATCCGTTGGTGGCTTTATCCGTTGATGCTTTAGCAGTTGAAGCTTTATCCGTTGATGCACTCATCCGTTGATGGATGTTATCCGTTGAAGCTTTAGAGACATCCGTTGAGGCTTTGTTTCTTATCCGTTGAAGGTCTTTAATTTACCAGTTGATACTACTTCATTTATATAAAATTACAAGGCATGGAATATTTACAATTAGCCCTCCTATTTGCATATCCACTAGTAGTCAACATGACTTATAATTTTCTACAACTTCTAAGAATTATAACTCATTTATAAAGACTGAAATATGCTACAATACTAAACTTATTTATAAGTAAAGCTACTCCATCAATGGATAGCCAAAGTGGTCTTATCCGTTGAGGCTACAAACACTAGTTTTCTACTTAAGTGTTTTGTTTAGCTTATCATCAAACTAGTACACATATATTCCTAACAATCTCCCCCTATTTATGTCTACTAGAATTTAGGCATAAATTCAAGGTTAACTTGATGATAACAAAACACTTAACAAATATATGAGTTGAAACCAAGTAGAAATTCAAAAGTGCTGCAAAAGTGTATGTACTGAGATAGAGTTGAAGATTTACAGTGTTTCCAAGGGCGCTTCTTTAGCCTGAGCAAATCATTTTCTTTTCCTTTGTTCCCTTGTTTTCTTCCCTAGCCTCCTGTCATTTTCCTCTACTTGGAGTTGGAGTTGTCTGTAGAATTCAGCTTCATCTTCATCACTGATATCCAACTTAGATTGCATGTCCTTGAGAGTTTCATTACTGGCAATCTTAAGTTGGTCTTCAAGTCTGAAAAATATTCTGACTCCTTTATTGTCTCTGAACTCCATCAACCAATGAGGTGATTTATGAATTATAGTTCCATGCTCTGGGATGAGTAATGTTCTAGGCAAGGAATTTGACTCCAACCAAGTCTTCCTTATCCTGGAAATCTTGTTGAGAATCTCAGTCTTGGCAGTCCTGGTAAAACCAGTGTCCCTTTTTATAGCTGAGTAAACTCTAATCAAGGTAGAATAACCCTCATTTAGAATTCTTTGAAGAGGCCAAGTCCTTTTCACACTTCCTTTATACTTGAACACTAGCCTTTCTGGTAGCTGTCCATAGGCATTTACTCCCCATACTTCCTCCAGCACATCCAGGTAGAGTTCAATATCTGTATATTCTTTTATGTCATAAATGTGAACATAATCATCCTTTGAGGCTTGTGGCTTAGGCTTAGGTTTATGTTTCTGAGTGAATTTCCTTGAGGTTGGGGGAGGTGTGGATTTGGATTTTCTTTTCTGTTCCTTTGGTGGTGGAGAGGTAGTTAAGAAGGTAGGCAATTTGATGGTGTTCCAATCAATAGGTTCTTCTTTAGGGATGATTGGTTCACCATGGATATTGATACAGGGATTAGCAACAAAAGGTTCAGGAATGGAAGGTAGTGGTTTGGATTTTGATTGGATTACTTCAGTGTCATCTTCACTCTTCCTTTTTTCCCTAACCTTCTTTCTGTTACCCTTCTGCCATTTCTTTCTGTCCTCACTTTCACCAACCACATTCCCATATCCACATTTATGTTTTCAGTCTTGTTTCCTTCACTCTTGTCTTCAATCTTCTTCTTATCTTCAAGTTAACTTGACTTTAGCTGTTTTTCAGCCTTTGCATGTGCTCTTTTGTCAGCTTCCAACTTTTTAGCTTCTTTCTTTAACCTCATGGTCTCTTCCCTCTTGGCTATTGAGAATTTGGGATGTCCTTGAATCACACAGATACTCTTTCCCTCTCTATAGATGATAGCCATATTCATTCTTTCCACTACATCCTTGGTCGCTTTGTGCTTTATGATATTACCACCCAAAAATTTGTCTTCATCAGGCTTTGGAAGAGGAAAATCCACTTCTTTTAGCTGAGCAGGAGTTAGAGGGTTCTTTGTAGAGGCCTTGTTGAATCTAGTGGTTGGCCTGAGTACCATGGGCTTCAGGTTCCTTGAAGAGGTTTCTCCAACCTTATTCCTCCTTACTGGCTTGTGCTCCATAATGATTGGCTCAACTTTTGTGTTATATTTAACATATAGAGATTTTACAGTTGTAGAACCAAACACTTGTTGCATCCTTTCATCAATTTTCCTCCTTTGCTCTTTCACCTTCATCTCAACTGCTGCTAGCTGGATTAGATCAATTCCACCAAGCTTTCCTTTGATTTGAAGTGTTGGATAAGTAGTGATGGCAGGAACTAGCACTTTGGATATTTGAATTTGTATAGATGGCCCCCTTCCCCTTTATTCTCCCCCTTTTTATTATCATCAAGGAGAGGGGTCAAACCCTGTGCTTTAGCCAGTTGCATTAGAAGACTTGTCTGAGACTGTTGATTTTGAAGAATGGTCACCATAGAGTTCTCAATTATTTGAACTCTTTCCTCCAATTTGGCCATCTTTTTTTTAGCATCTGATTCTCTTCTCAGTCTCAGTAACAGTTCCTGCATAGTACCAAATGGCATAACCGCATCCAGTTTCTCAGTAGTGTAAGACTTAAAGTCAGATATATCCTTTTTGAGTTCATCCACACTTAGATTTTGTCTTAATTGTTGTAGCTTCATGAGGTGTAAAGAATCTAAGTGTGCTTGGAGAATGGCCTTGGTACTAGTATTGGAAGTTTCCTGAATTGCCTTTTGGATAGCCATGACTTGTTTGACTAAGGATACATTGAAGTGCCCTGGTGTGGACTCCTTTGTCAATGCCCATTCAGGTAACTCTAGAATAGAGCTTGGGCCTTCATCTCCCGCTAAGCTCATGCTTCCATCAAAAGAACCAAAGTCATCATCATTAGAATTTACTCCAAATTCTTCAGATGGCTCTCCAGCTGTAGAAGGCATCATATTGACAGCAGCTTTATCCCTTTGTAGAGATTCTGAAGTATGTACTAGGTTTAAAGTCTTTTCTGCCTCCTCATTGCCCTGAGTAGCCAACAGTTGATAGGCTGACACAGGATGAGTAAAAGTGTCAGCATCCAAGGAAATGTTATCAATTTTAGCTCTGTAATGTTGCTGAAATTGTCTTCCCTTATCAGCATCATCCACAATCATTGACTCACTAGCAATGGCTGGATCCACCCTTATATCTCCTGTACATGCTTTTCTCTCAATTTCTCTCTTTTCTTGCATCAGGGGCTCCCCCTGGCTCACACTCCTCACACCCTCACCTTCACCTACTAAGGTGGTACTCCTCTCATTTTCTTTTGCCATGCTGGAAGAAATAGCATGCATATTTATACTCTCAAGCTCTCCTCTTTCCTGGGAGCAACCCAGCCTCTCACTAAAGTTTTCACTCCCTTCCCTCAGCCCTAGAAGTGATTGTACAATAACCATGTCTTCTACACTTGGAGTTAATTCAGTTGTTTGTGTAGAGACCATCAACGGATAAAGAATATCCGTTGAAATTGAAACTGATGGTATCAACGGATAACTGTTGTTAAGCTTATCCGTTGAAGAACAACCACTTGTCAACGGATGAGGGATATCCGTTGAAGAAGGAAAAGAAGTAGAAATTAAAAGTGACATAATTGTTGAATCTGTGTGGATTGATTTTAAATTAAGTGACACAGATTCTTCAACTAGGTCTGAAAGAATTGGCTGATGATCCAACAAATCATCTAAAAGATGATGATCACCAGTACTTGAGTGGGGCTCCTCCCTGAGTTGTAAAGAGGAAGAATCAGGATTTGATGTGAAAATCATGTCCACACCCAGAGATGGTGATGGAGAATTTGGTGGTTGGTGTGTGTCAATTTTGAGAGAATGGGGCTGTGACTCCACATTTGTTGGAGTCACATCAAGCTGAATTTGTGAAGGCATGGATACAAGTGATTGTATCTGTGCAGTGTGTGCACCCAGTGTTAAAACTAGGGTTTTGACCTTCTTTCTTCTTGTGAAGGCTTTTACAGGTGAGTGTGTGGCTTCAGTGTCCCTCCCTCTTTTGTTCTGTGTCCCTGGTTGGGGACTATTTTCAATAGCTACACCCTTTTGGGAGGGTGCAACTAGGGATGAGTTTGAATCATTTTCAACCACCACAGTCTTTTGAGAAACTGTGGCTTGGCTAGCTTGGGTACCACTCACCTCTCCTACCTTATTCTGGGGGTTTTCTTTATGTTCACCCCTCCCCTCACCACTAACACCCTGTTCATTCCCTTCAGGGTTTATGGTAGTTGTTACAACTATTGTCTTTTGAGAGACAACAGAGGTGGCTTTCTTTGACTTGGGTTTTGAAATGTTAGGTTTGGTGGCCTTGGTAGGAATCTGTTGGGGCATTGACACGGATCCCATGGCCACACTTGAAGGCAAAGAAATGTTGGGGTTGGAAGTAGTAGGAGTTGAAGAAGTATTTACCTTACTTACCTGAGGTGCACCCATTATTGGTAAGTATACCAATGGCACCTTACTGTTGAGGTCAATCCTTAAAAGGTCTGCAAGGACCCTCTTCTCTTGTACCCAGCACTTGAGCTTATTACTCTCATTATTTATGACCAAACCTTCAGCAACATGGTTAGCCAATAACATAAAGAATCTAGCATAATAGATGTTATGAGTTCTATTAGCCTTGTTACCTAACCTAGTACCCAATTCTAGCATAACATAGTTGCTAAAATTATAGTACCTATCAGAAACCAGCATATAGAGCATATTAACAAGAGCTGAAGTTATTGCATCAAAATTACTAATTTTCCCAGAGAAAACCTTGATAAAGGCATCACTGAGAAAACTCCACTCTTTCCTAAGGCCTTTTCTCTTAATACTGCATAAACTAGTAGAATCAAGGGAATAGCCTATGGAATCTAACATGCCAGATACATCATTATCAGTGTGTAGTGTCATGGCATTGTTTTCAGGTAATTTAAAATAGGATTGTATATCATCAGAGTTAATACAGTAATCCTTACCTTTGAGAGAGAAGGAGATGGTCATATCAGTGGAGTTGAACTCAGCAGTTGTCCAAATCTCTTCAACTACCTCACAGTAAATCATTGGGGCCTCCAGCATTGCATAGCTCAGTTTACAGTTCTTGATGAAATCCATCATCTTATGATAATCTGAGTGGGATTCATTCTTTTACACCAAAGCTACGAAATTGTTTTTCTCATAGACAAACCCAGATTAGGACATTATCTTTACTACTGGTGCCATTGTTGTGGGTAGAAGTTGCAGAGAAAAGTTGAGAGTTTTGGGAGAGAAAGAGAGTAAAAGCTTTTGAAATTTCAAGAAAGCGTAAAGTGACAATAAGAATTCAAAGGGACTTTTATACTTTCTCAAATTAAAACATAAAGAGAATGATTAAACAATATTTTTATGTAAATTACAGTCGTTTAAGACTAAAAGAAAAATTGTATGTATTCTAAAAACTGCCTTTAATACAAATACATATAACTGTATATATATGTATCAACGATTAAGAAAATAGAATCAACGGCTGTGATCCACTTGAATTGACTGATGTGACAGTTCAATGGATGAGGTAAATGGTCATCCGTTGAAGATTAACACAGTTTTATCCGTTGAAGGATAAAATTTCCAGAAATATATTTGTCTTTCAACGGATAATGAACATCCGTTGATGGAACACCTTTGGCTTTCAACAGATAGAAAATATCCATTGATAAAATAAACTTTACTTAAAGCCAACTTTGCTCTTGCAATAAATTCATTTCAGGCTGCATTACAAATTACAAATTGGACATAAATTTAAGAAAAATTAAGCATACCTAGCTCACTTACCAATTTTGTGATTGTTGATTCATCAAGTGGCTTGATAAAGATGTCTGCAATTTGTTTTTCACTAGGAACAAAATGAAGTTCCACTGTACCATTCATCACATGTTTCCTTATGAAGTGATACTTGATGTCAATGTGCTTGGTTCTTGAATGTTGCACTGGATTTTCAATAATGGCAATGGTACTTGTGTTGTCACAGAATATTGGAATTTTGTCAACATTTAGCCCATAGTCAAATAGTTGATTCCTCATCCATAATATCTGTGCACAACAACTACCAGCAGCAATGTACTCAGCCTCAGCTGTTGATGTAGAAACAAAATTTTGCTTCTTACTGAACCATGACACAAGCTTATTCCCTAGAAATTGACAGGTGCCAGTTGTACTTTCCTGTCTATTTTGCAACCTGAATAATCTGCATCTGAGTAGCCAATTAGATCAAAACCAGACTCTCTAGGGTACCAAATTCCTAGATTTGGAGTCCCTTTGAGATATCTGAAAATTCTTTTAATAGCAACTAAGTGAGATTCTCTAGGATCAACTTGAAATCTAGCACAAAGACATGTAGCAAACATTATATCAGGTCTACTAGCAGTTAAATATAGAAGTGAACCAACCATACCTCTATAGCTTGTAATGTCCACAGACTTTTCAGCCTTGTTTAATTCAAGCTTAGTGGCAGTAGCCATGGGAGTTTTTGCAGATAAACATTCCATTAAGTCAAACTTCTTTAAAAGATCATTAATATATTTAGTTTGACTAATGAAAATTCCACCACTAACTTGTTTAACTTGTAAACCAAGAAAATAAGTTAGCTCTCCCATCATGCTCATTTCATATTTACTTTGCATTAAATTAGCAAACTTTTTACAAAGTTTATCATCTGTAGAACCTAATATAATATCATCTACATAAATTTGAACAAGTATTGTAGAGCCATTAACATTTCTAAAGAAAAGAGTTTTGTCAACAATACCTCTAGTGAAGTGATTATCTAGAAGAAATTTTGACAAAGTCTCATACCAGGCTCTAGATGTTTGCTTTAGTTCATAGAGTGCTTTCAACAGATAATACACATGGTCTGGAAAATTTGGATCTTCAAACCCTGGAGGTTGACTCACATAGACTTCTTCCTCCAATTCTCCATTCAAAAATGCACTCTTGACATCCATTTGATAGACTTTGAAATTGGCATGGGCTGCATAGGCTAGAAAAATTCTGATGGCTTCAAGTCTTGCAACAGGAGCAAATGTCTCATCAAAATCTATTCCCTCTTGTTGAGAGTAGCCCTTGGCAACCAATCTAGCTTTATTCCTTATGACAATGCCATTTTCATCCATCTTGTTTCTGAATACCCATTTTGTGTCAATAGAACTCTTGTTCTTTGGCTTGGGTACCAGCTTCCATACTTTGTTCCTCTCAAATTGGTTTAGCTCCTCTTGCATAGCTACAATCCAATCTGGATCCAATAGAGCTTCTTCCACTCTCTTAGGTTCCTCCTATGATAGAAAACTACTGTATAGACATTCATCTTGAGTAGCCCTTCTAGTTTGCACCTTAGATGTTGCATCACCAATGATTAGTTCAAAGGGATGATTCTTGGTCCATTTCCTTTGAGGTGGTAGATTAGCTCTAGATGAGGTGGCCTCAGTGTTGTCATGATGTGAGATAGAATGTTGATTAGTTGAAACTTCCCCTGAGTTATTGGTCCTTTATAAGGAACTGGGAGTTCTATCAACTGATGATGTAATTTGATTATCCGTTGATGAACTATGATTAACAGATGCTCCATTATGTACTTCAACGGATGATGCACTTTGTCTTTCAACGGATGCTGCATTACTTCTGTCAACGGATGCTGAGTTATGACTTTCAACTGATGCGGCATTTTGTGCATTATCCAAAGGCAAATTTTGAATCCTTTTTGAAGTGTCTTCTCCATCATTCTCATCTTCACTATCATCACAATATATCTCAATGTTGTCAAATTTGAGTCCTTCATGGTGTCCTTCATCTGTTAGTCCGTCAATCTTTTTATCATCAAACACAACATGCACAGATTCCATAACAATGTTGGTTCTTAGATTGTAGACCCTATATGATTTTCCAGCAGAATACCCAACAAATATCCCTTCATAAGCCTTTGCATCAAACTTGCCTTTGTGATCAGGTTGGTTCCTTAGAATGTAGCATTTGCAACCAAATACATGAAGGAAGTTTAAGGTTGGTTTTTTTCTCTTGAACAATTGATAGGGAGTCATGCCTTTTGCCTGATTAATTAGAGAAATATTATGAGTGTAACATGCACAGTTAACAGCCTCAGCCCAAAAATATGTTGGGAGTTTTGACTTTTCAAGCATTGTTCTTGCAGCTTCAATTAATGATCTGTTATTCCTTTCCACCACACCATTTTGTTGTGGAGTCCTTGGAGCTGAGAACTCATGTATGATCCCATTTTCTTTACAGAACAACTCATGGTAGAATTCCTGAACTCAGTTCCATTGTCACTCCTGATATTCCTTACTTTGAAATCTGGATGGTTGTTGACTTGCTTGATATGATTGATAATGATTTCACTAGCTTCATCCTTTGAACCAAGAAAATAGGTCCATAAAAACTTTGAGAAATCATCTACAATCACTAGGCAATATCTTTTCCTCGAAATTGACAATACATTGACTGGTCCAAAAAGATCCATGTGTAGCAGTTGTAATGGTTCATCAATTGCTGATTCAAGCTTCTTACTGAATGATGCTCTCTTTTGCTTTCCAATCTGACAAGCATCACACAGTCCATCCCTAGAGAATTCCACTAGAGGCATTCCTCTAACTAAGTCCTTTTGACTAGATCATTCATTGTCTTAAAATTCAAATGGGACAGCTTCTTGTGCCATAGCCAACTTTCATCTTGACTTGCTTTTCTGAAAAGACAAGTGATTGATTCTGCATCTGTAGAGTTGAAGTCATCCATGTACACATTCCCTTTTCTAACTCCAGTTAGAACCACTTTGTTGTCCTTCTTACTGGTAACAACACAGGCTTCAGAATTGAAGGAAACAATATTCCCTCTGTCACATAGTTGACTGAGGCTCAATAGATTGTGTTTGAGACCATCAACTAGTGCAACTTCATCAATGATGACATTTTCCTTTGAAATCAAGCCATATCCCATAGTGAACCCTTTGTTGTCATCTCCAAAGGTTATGCTAGGGCCAGCTCTCTCCTTGAACTCTGTGAGCAGGGTGAAATCTCCTGTCATGTGCCTTGAACAACCACTGTCCAAGTACCATAGATTCCTTCTTTTTCCCTGCACACAACAAAATCAAATCAAGTTGATTTTGGTACCCAAGTTTCCTTGGGTCCAGCCTTGTTAGTCTTTTTCCTAGACTTCACACTTCCTGCACCTTTTGACTTAGGTAACTTTGAGTCAACCTTGATCTCAGATGTAGTTGGTTGAAGTGTAGGGTTAGTCACAGAATCATTTAGCACATTTGGTTGAATTTGAGAAGGCATAGATTGTGCAAACATGTTATTCCACATAGGCATGTTGTATGGCATTTGAGGCATACTAAATGCAGCAAAATAAGGATTATTATCATATGGCATGTTTACAAAATGTGCATGAGGATTCTGTTGAGACAGAACAGGCATGACATGCAATGGTGACATAGACATGTTAGACATGGAAGGAGTTAAAGGCATGGGAGCATTCTTAACAGATTTGCAGTTAGCAGATAGATGATTAACACTACTACAATGCACACAACTTTTCCTAGGGGCATACTTATCAGGTGTGTAATTGTTATGTTTGTTAATCCCTACCATTCCATTTCTATTGGATTTTCTTTTGGTTTCCTTTTTATCCTCAACCAACTTAAGCCTATTCTTCAATTGATCTAAAGTCATGTGTCCTACATTCACCTTACTAGCATCTTTGGATGTGCTAGCTTCTTCTTTGACAAAGTTCTTGGAAGTTGAACCAAACTTCATACTGAGATTTTTCAAATTATCCTTTTTAGAATCATTTGCCTGTTTCAACTGATGAGCCTTCAATGGATGCTCCTTTTCTTCCTTTAACGGATGACTTTCATCATCCGTTGACAGTCCATCAACCAATTCCATTTCCTTTTTATTTTTCTTCCAGGCATTCTCATAGAATGATTCAATTCCTTGAACTTTGACAATTTGAGCACTAACATCCCTAGATGTTTTCCAGGCCTTAATTACCTCTTGCTCATGTTCTAGTTATTTAGAAAGAATTTCTACTTTCTTAACAGACTCTTCTAGTTCACTCTCAACAGATAAGCATTTGATTTTAATCTTTTCAAGCTCAATTACCTTACCCTCTAACATAGCATTCCTATCACTTAAGAACAGATTATTCTCTTTAATTCTCATGTTCTCTTTAGTCAGTGATTTAAGGGAAACACATAAATGATACAATTCAGTAGACATATCATTTATAGCTTCATTGCATTCATCTTTAGAAAGCTGAGAGAGGTCAGTAGTGATTACCTGGTTGCTTGATGAACTAGTTTCATTCTCATCAGAATTAGGCATCAGGGCTAAGTTGACATACTCCATATCATCATCTTCATTGGCTCCATCAGCTGCCCAGTCATTTTCCTGAGTCAGAAAAGCCCTTTCCTTTTGTTTGAGCAATTCAAAATATTTCTTTTTGTAATCCACTTGCTCAAATTTCTTCTTTTCAGAAGTTGGCTTTCTGCACTCACTTGCAAAGTGTCCACTTGTGCCACAATTATAACACTTGAACTTAGACTTGTCCACCATGTTCTTGTTTGGCTTAGTGGCTCTAGTGTTTTTCTTGAATTTCATATTTGCAAATCTTCTGGACAGAAATGCCAGATGTTCATCAACATCATCAGAGTCATCTTGACTGGAATTGTCTTCAACCTCAGCTGCTTGTTCCTTTCCCTTTCTTGATTCTGATTTGCTTGTGCCAATTTTGAGACTTGGCATTGTCTTTTCTTCATTCCTGGCTTCAATTCTCTCATTTTCAGCTACAAGTGTAAATGATCCACCTTTTCTCTTTCCCTTCTCCAACAGCTCATCTTGCTCCATCTCAAGTTCATAGGTCTTCAAAATTCCATATAATCTTTCAAGTGTGAAGTCCTTATAATCTTGAGAATTCCTTAGTGAAACAATCATAGGCTTCAATTCCTTTGGTAGAGACCTTAGAAATTTTAAGTTGGAATCCTTGACTTGGTACACTCTGCCATACAACTTCAATCCATTCAACAGTTTCTGAAATCTATTGAAAGTATCATTCAATGATTCTCCTTCTTCAGAATGAAAATATTCATATTGTTGAATGAAAAGCTGCATTTTGTTTTCTCTAACTTGCTCAGTACCTTCACAGATAAGTTGTACAGTATCCCAAATTTCCTTAGCAGAGAGGCTGTTAATGACATTATCAAACATATCTTTGTCTAGGCCATTAAACAGAATGTTCATGGCCTTCTTGTCCTTGTGAACCTCTTCAATATCTTCAGGAGTCCATTCTGCTCTTGGTTTGGGAATAGACTGTCCAACAGCAACTGTGGCAGTAACAGCTGTGGCCACTTTATGAGGGATGTGAGGACCATTCTCAATGCAGTTTATGTAGCTTTCATCTTGAGAGAGAAGATGTAGATGCATCTTCACTTTCCAGTGATGATAATTATCTCTTTCCAGGATTGGAATCTTCACTCCAATATCCTTCTTACTCATGATGTTAGTAGAATAGATCTTTAAACTCTTTGTATGTCAAGAGCTTGCTCTGATACCAATTGTTATTCTTAAGGAACTAACAATGAGATTTACATAAGGGGGGTTGAATGTAAATCTCAAAACTTTTTAAAGTTTTGAGCAGTTTCAATGGCTAGATGTATAATGAACAGATGTGTATGAATTGCTTTCAGCAAGTGCAGACAGATGTATATTCAAAACACAAATGTAAAGAACACAGAAGCTTTTAAAACTTTTCTGGTGGATTTATTGTTCCACCAGAGATGTGTATTTCAGAAAATATGTGATTCAAAGAATTGTTCACAGCTGCTTCCTAGTACAAACTAGATGATTTTCTCTCTGAATTTTTCTAAACAGCTCTTGAAAATTCACACCTAATTACTAGCTGCAACTTGGTTTATATATCACCAAGTTTTTCAAGTGAAGACAAAGATAAAATACAATTATAAAATAGTCCTTCACATGTTTCTTCTTCATTTCTCTATCCAATGCAATCTAAGATAATCTGTGAATCTTTGAATACTTCCTTGTTTGCACCAGAATGGAAATGCTGCTTTTTCATGATTCCTCCAAGAGGCTACCACATTCCAATTGTCTCTGTCAACCCATGTGCCTCTGTCAACTTATGAATTGTCACTATCAACTGCTATGAAACTGAGCATCCACTGAAGCTTTCATCCATTGGTGGCTTTATCCGTTGATGCTCTTATCCGTTGATGCTTTAGCAGTTGAAGCTATTAGGGCGGAAAACACAGCCTAATAATACACGCAAGTATACGCGTTCACAAGTAATATAGAATACTTTCTAGTTCGTTCTCACAGAAACTCAGACTAATTATGTTCAATTAACACTCTCTCACCAATGTATAATTACTTCTCAATGTCAAGACAATAACACTTAGATTTGATTAAGTAATTATTAACTACAAGTAACTACGAGAATTAAACACTTAATTGACACTTGAGTTAACAATATTAAACACACATGAGATCACAACTTCATTACTACTTCCTTTAAAAGTTATTGTTATTACCCTTAGCATGTAACGGTGATGATATTAATCGAAAACACGAAACTGATAAAAGCCAACTTTGATTGTACTAATACCATTCTACCAAGATCCACAATTAAGACAGAAGTTGAATAGGCATCAATTATGTTGAGACCCTATATATCTACAGAATTTGACAACAGAACGATTTAAGCACAAGTTATTCCTTATGATTACACAGGGCAAGTAAAACGGTTAGAGTTACCCACTAATCATGCATACACATACATGAACCTATGCTAGCATGGCAAGTTCTAAACCTCAAGATCCATTGTCGCTTCACAAGAGATTAACACCCTATCTTATATGTTCGCGACGCACATAAGACGAATAAGCACAACCAATACTAGATATCATACAATCATCACACACTAAGGTATTAACCAACTAACTAAAGAATTCCATAGCAATTCTATTACGTCCCCATGATCATGATTAGCCCATGATAGAACTCATCGTCACCATGGGTTCATATGAAAATATGATAATAACACATGAGAATAATTAAATAAACTACTTATATTAAACCAGAGTACGTCACAAGAGTAAATAGTTTCAAAGTAAAGAAAACTAGCATCCACTGCTACAACGAATTAAAGAATCACAAGAAACTATGCTTCCTCTTCGTTGCGGTGTGCTAAAACGGTCTTCTTCCTTATCTTCTCGCTCCTCGATTGATACTACGATTCAACACACGTAAAACGTCTCTGAAAACTACTTATATAGGAGTCCCACAAAACCCAGCTATCTCAGAAGTTGGAAGCTCAACAGAATTAGGAGTCTAAAAATATTAATTTTAATTTACGTCCCTGAGCGGCCGCTCAGCAATCCTGAGCGGGCACTCAGCTTCCTGAGCGGTCGCTCAGCAGAGCTGAGCAGGCGCTCAGAACCTTTCTGGAAAAATCTCTGTTTTTCTCCCGTTCCTTGTTGCATTCTGCTCCTATCTTCCCACTTACAATGCCAAACACATGCCAAGGCTTATTCTTGATGAAATCTCTCCACAAATGCAAGTAATACCCTGAAATGCACAAACACTAGAAAAATGCATCAAATACACAAAATACTTGATTTCAAGACATCAATTTAAGCTATTATAAGATGTTCTAAGTGGTATAAAATGCCACTTATCACACCCCCAAACTTAAATCGATGCTTGTCCTCAAGCGTCACAGACTCAAAATCAAGACAAAAACATGCATGAATGTAATCTATATGAAATGCAGCGATCCCCCTCACTACGAACAAACCAACCAACTTACGGCATCTCAACAAATACAATTAGGCGAATAAATATCAATCAAATCATGCAAACTAACATAAAGCCAGAAACGTGGTGTGTGCGGATGCTTAATAGATATGCTTCAAAACTAGATCAATTATCATAACTCGACTATCCTCAAGGTAATCACATGATTATACGAAGAATAAATTCTAGGCACAAAATGACTTATAACACTTCAAGATTACTATTACGGAATCATGCTTTTTATTTGACACATAAACAAATGCTTATTTGACCGTGCAATGAGTGAGGTCCACAAAAGACTTATACAATGGCATCCATTTAGCGAGCGTTAGGTTAGCGGATCCCAGACTTTAAAAGCCTTAGGTCACTAGGCACAAAGTCCCCTAAGAACTTAATAACTCAAATACCAAAGAGCCCACTCGTGATCAATTATGCATTAACTCTCTATTTTTTTCTTTCTATTTTTTTCTTTTTTTTCAAATTTCTGAGCCAGTGCGTTTCGCTCCATCTTGCTCAACCGTAGACTACTCGCATAAAAATACGAGCCGGCTACTAGCCATTTTACGCCTAGCCACAATTAGCAATGAATTCCAATTTTTACTCCAATTTTTTCTTTTCATGCCTTTTATCACTAAAAACCTATTATCAATTCTAAGCATAATCAATAGATTAACCTTGAAAACCATCAAACCATGACAACAATCTAGTCCTTAAGCATTCTCTAAGACTTAGTGAAATTACAAGTGTTTCTAGCATGCACGTCAACCTACAAGACTCAACATCACTTTAACGCTATCACTACACTCGCATCAACATCACAAATCAATTGGTAAAGCAACACAAAATAGATCATAGTATATGCATGAGCTAAATGACATAATAAATAAAGCTATAAAATAAAATAAAAAAAACTATATGGCAAAATTATGCAATTATATGAACTAAACTATCATGAATATGCAACTATATGACACACACACAAAATATTCCTTAACTACCACCCCGAAACTTAAAATCTTCACTGTCCCCAGTGAAGGTAGTAGAAAGGAACACATGGTATACCTACTCGAAGAAATCATCATCACCCTCAGAGGGTGGAGTATCAGGAGGCGGATACGCAGAGTCCTCACCAAAAACGGGCCACTGGATGTCAGCTCTAAGGCCTCTAAAAGCAGTCCCAAGTGCAAGGGTGAGCTCCTGAGCAAACCTGCTCTGCGTCTCGTACATAACATCCATCCTCCTCGGTAGCCTCCTATACTGGGCATCAGCCATCCAAGCACCCTCATGAGCTCTAGAAGAGCCTGCCTCATCACGCCCCGGTCTCGCCATGGTAGCACCAGCTGCTGGACGCCCTCCTGGAAGACGATAACCCAGCCCATGCTCCTCGGGCTCTCCCTCGGTCCACTCCTGCATCGCACTCAGAGTCTCGGAATTAATAGGAGGGGCCGGCAGCTGCAACTGCTCGTGAGAAGGCCACCGAACTCCCACTGTTCGGCAAAGCTTTGTAATAGTAGATGCATAAGGGATGTTCATGTGCTTCGCTCCCCTAAACTTCAGAATTCCTTGGTAGATGAACTCACCAAGGTCCACATAGTACTCCTCATTCAAAATACCCCATAACAACTGTGCTCGCTCAACTGTAATCTCATGTACATGTGAAGTAGGCAGAATATTAGCACAAATAAAGGCATTCCATGCATGGCATACCTATTCATCACAATCGCCGGAAAATGACGATACTCGTTAGTCCCAGTCTTGAACGTCCAAACCGTGCCCGGCCTACAGAGAGTAGCACAAATCAAATCCAAGTCAAAATCTTCAGCAGTCTTCTCGTTCTAATTCTCCTCCGTGGGCTTCCTCTATCACTGTCCAATCACACAGAGAATCACCGCAGGATAATAATCCTCCATCAGCCCACACACAACAGAAAACCCATTCTTTTCAGCCTTCGCGTTCGCATAGAACTCGCGAACCATGCTCATCAGAACTGCCTCTGGTGACTCACAGAAAGAAATCTACCTCTTTTCAGCAATCATCGGCAACAACTCACCATCCCTCCCCGATGGTAAGAATCCATTCTCCTTCAAAATCGGCTTACCCAGAAGCCTAGTATACTCCTCCTCAGCAGCCCTATCAAACAAACGAGGTCTCGCAGCACTAGCCCTCAGCAGTAGGAATAGTGCTGCTGCTATCAATCATCCTGGATCTCTTGGGTTCCATTGAAACTGAGAAAAAGTGCTTAAGATTTGTGTTTTTGAATATGGGAGAGAGTTTAAGGTTTGAAAGTGTATGGGGGAGTATATGGAATAGTTGTATGTATATATAGGGTAAAAATTAGGGTTAAAATTTGATTAGGAGTGGGGTTGAGGGTTAAAAATGTGGGTTTTTGGGAAAATAGCTCGTGGGTTGTGGGTTTGTATTTGTGTTTTTGTATTTTCTGATTTTTTTTGGATTTTTATTAAGCTTAAAAAAAATTTCAGGCAGTCGGGCCCTGAGCGGGCGCTCAGGAACCTTCTCGAAAAAAAATTTCTTTGCCTGGTTTTTCAGATTTTTTTGTGGTTTTGGATAGGTTACTAACTTCTAAGGGTTCCTATAACAACAAATCCTGGGTTGCCTCCCAAAAAGCGCTTATTTTTCGTCATTAGCTTGGCGTAGGGTACTTCGCTCAAGTTGACAATAAAACGACACTAACCTCTTCCCGGTTTGCCGTGTCCCCATAGTAATGCTTCAAACGTTGACCATTAACCTTGAATGCTTGGCCCGGATCATTATCAAAAATCTCCACCGCTCCATGTGGAAACACAGTTTAGATAATAAAAGGTCCAGACCACCTTGATTTCAACTTTCCAGGAAAAAGTCGGAGACGAGAGTTGAATAAAAGAACTTGCTGCCCCGGCACAAATGACTTAGGATATAGCTTCCTGTTGTGCCACCTTTTTACTTTTTCCTTGTACATTTTGTTATTCTCGTACGCTTGGTGTCGAAATTCATCAAGTTCATTTAGCTGAAGCATTCGCTTCTTTCCAGCTGCATCTAGATCAAGGTTCAACTTCTTCAACGCCAATAGGCTTTATGCTCAAGCTCCGCAGGTAAATGACATCCCTTACCATAAACAAGTTGAAACAGGGACATCCCAAGTGGAGTCTTGTATGCTGTTTTGTAAGCCCAAACAACTTCATCGAGCTTTAAAGACCAATCCTTCCTTGATGGATAAACAAATTTCTCTAGAATGCGCTTGATCTCTCTATTAGACACTTTCGCTTGACCATTCATTTGCGGGTGATAGGCAGTAGCAACACGATGATTCACATTGTAGCACCGCATCATAGAAGTGAACTTACGGTTGCAGAAATGCGACTCCTCATCACTTATGATTACTCGTGGCATTCCAAACCTTGTGAAAATCTGCTTATAAAGAAAATTCAACACTACCTTTGCATCATTCATCAGTAGAGCCTTGACTTCTACCCATTTTGAGACATAATCGACTACCAGCAAGATGTACTGATTATTGCAGGATGAGACAAATGGCCCCATGAAATCGATTCCCCAAACATCAAAGACCTCGACTTCAAGCATCACATTTAACGACATCACATCTTTCCTCGTAAGATTCCCCACTCTTTGGCAACGATCACACCTTAAAATGAACTGATGAGCATCCGTAAACAAAGTAGGACAGAAAAAACCTGCTTGCAGAATACGAGCTGCCGTCTTCTCACCACCATAATGTCCCCCATAAACTGTGGAGTGGCAGTCTCGTAATATCCCCTCTATCTCACAGAATGGGATACATCTTCTAATGATCTGGTCAGCTCCCTGTCTAAACAAATACGGTTCATCCCACATGTACCACTTCACCTCATGCAGAAACTTCTTCTTTTGAGCTGTATTCATATTAAAAGGCATTATATTGCTGACAAGATAGTTCATAATATCTGCGAACCATGGTTCTTCCTCCTGAACTGTGAACAACTGCTCATCCGGAAAAGATTCGTTGATCAATGTCTTATCATGTGAAGTAGAATCGGGATTCTCCAATTTAGAGAGATGGTCAGCTACTTGATTCTCAGTACCTTTTCGATCCTTGATCTCTAACTCAAATTCCTGTAGCAAGAGCACCCAACGAATAAGTCTAGGCTTCGAATTCTTCTTAGAAACCAAATAGCGAATGGCTGTATGATCAGTGAATACTGTCACCTTTGTCCCAAGCAAATAAGATTGAAATTTTTCGAAACCAAAGACTATAGCCTCCTTCTCAGTAGTGGTGTAGTTAATTTGAGCTCCATTTAAAGTCTTACTAGCATAGTATACAACATGAAAGAGATTATTCTTGCGCTGCCCAAGAACTGCTCCCACCGTATAATCACTCACATCACACATCATCTCAAAAGGCTCTGTCCAATCAAGTGCCGTAATAACTGGTGCAGTTATCAAACTCTTCTTGAGAGTCTCGAATACCATCAAACATTCATCATCGAATTTGAAAGGCACATCCTTCTCGAGCAAGTTGCACAACGGCTTTAATAACTTCGAGTAGTCCTTGATGAAACGCCGATAAAAACCCGCATGACCAAGAAAACTACGGATTCCTTTCACATAAATAGGTGGTGGAAGATTTTCAATGACTCCCACCTTGGCTTTGTCAACCTCAAGACCCTTGCTAGAGACCTTATGCCCAAGAATAATGTCTTCACGCACCATAAAGTGACATTTTTCCCAATTGAGCACCAAATTAGTTTCCACACACCTTTTGAGCACCGCACAAAGATTATTCAAACATTCATCATACCAATGTCCAAAGACGGAGAAGTCTTCCATGAACACCTCGACATTATTTTCAATCATATCAGAGAATATAGTCATCATACATCTCTCAAAAGTGGTCGGTGTGCCACATAAGCCAAACGAAACTCTGTGAAAAGCAAACGTGCCAAATGGACAAGTGAAGGTAGTCTTTTCTTGATCCTCTGGTACAATACATATCTGATTATACCCCGAATAGCCATCCATAAGACAATAATACTCATGACCGGCCAACCTGTCCAACCTGTCAAGCATCTGGTCAATAAATGGAAGAGGGAAGTGATCCTTCCTCGTGGCCTTGTTCAACTTTCTGTAATCCATGCATACCCTCCATCATGTGACTGTTCGAGTGGGAATGAGCTTGTTCTTCTCTTTTGCTACCACAGTAATACCTCCTTTTTTAGGTACACATTGCACGGGGCTCACCCAAGAACTGTCAGAAATAGGATATATGATTCCTGCATCCAGCCATTTCAGAATTTCTTTCTTCGCCACTTCTTTCATGATAGGATTAAGTCTTCGTTGTTGCTCCACCGTTGGCTTACTACCTTCCTCTAGCAGAATTTTATGCATGCAGTACGAGGGGCTGATCCCTTTTATGTCTGCTATAGTCCATCCGATAGCCGATTTGAATTCTCTCAAGATCCTCAAGAGCTTGTCCTTCTCACTGCCTGAAAGGTCAGATGCAATAATAACAGGTAAAGTAGATGCATCACCTAAAAAAGCATACCTCAAGTGTTCAGGCAATGGTTTAAGGTCCAAGGTAGGTGCTTCCTCAATAGATGGTTTGAGCTTTCCTTCAGCATTTTTGAGGTCAGAAGTACTAAGAGATTCAAATGGCATGTATAGCTTTCGCCTCCAAGGAGAAGCATTTAGATATTGTAGTTGCTCATTGCCATCCTCGTCATCACTGTCAAAGTCCCCCACTAAGGCTTTCTTTAATGAATCAGACATTAGCATATGATCAAGTTCTGAAGTAACCGCAGAATCAATCAAATCCACCTTTAAGCACTCCTCGTCTTCTATAGGGAATTTCATCACTTTGAATACATTGAATGTCACATCCTGATCCTGCACCCTCATAGTAAGTTCACCTTTCTGCACATCTATCAAGGTACGACCTGTAGCCAAGAAAGGTCTCCCCAAGATTATGGGAATCTTCGTATCTTCCTCTAAATCCAGAATAACAAAGTCTACAGGAAAGAAGAGCTTATCCACCTTTACTAGCACATCCTCCATTATGCCTCGTGGGTATGTAATAGAATGATCAGCCAATTGTAGAGACATGTAGGTGGGCTTTGGATCAGGCAAATTCAACTTTTTGAAGATAGACAACGACATCAGATTGATGCTTGCTCCCAAATCGCACAGGCATTTGTCAAAAGAAAACTTGTCGATGGTGCAAGGAATGGTGAAGCTACTTGGATCTTTAAGCTTTAGAGGTAATTTTTGTTGCAGCATAGCACTGCACTCTTCCGTTAGAGCAACGGTCTCAAGGTCATCCGGTATCACCTTCCTTGAAAGAATACTCTTCATAAATTTCGCATAACTAGGCATTTGCTCCAGAGCCTCAGCGAAAGGTATGTTGATGTGAAGTTTCTTGAACACCTCCAGAAACTTACCGAACTGCTTATCCAGCTTTTATTGTTGCAATCTCTTAGGGAAAGATGGTGGAGGATAGAGCTGTTTCTCCCATGTATTACCCTCAGGCAGAGTGTGTTCAACAGTAGTCTTCCTTGGTTCCGCCGGTTTCTCCTTTTGCTTCTCTTCTTCCTCACCAACTTCAGCTTCTCCTTCTTTTGCTTTTTCAATATCAACAACTTTTCCAGACCTTAAGGTAATAGCCTTGACTTTCTCTGTAGCTTCCTTTCTTCCTGGCACTTCAGTATCACTGGGAAGTGTGCCAGGTTGACGATTGAGCACTGCATTGGCTATTTGACCGATTTGATTTTCCAAGGTCTTGATGAAAACAGCCTGACTTTTGCACAACAGCTTGAGTTCCTCGAAATCAGCACTAGAAGGTGGAGCTGCACCTCCTTGTTGAGGATATAATTGCCTTTGAGCATAATGTTGTGGTTGCTGGAATCCAGGTGGATTAAACTGTTTATTTACGCCTTGCTGATATGGTTGCTGAATAGCATTCTGATTATTGCTCCAGCTGAAATTTGGATGATTTATGTTGTTAGGATGATAAGTAGCTGGCACAGGCTGCTGCGGTCACTGATAATTGTTCACATACTGAACAGATTCATTAATAAGAGAACACTGATCCATAGCATGAGAACCTGCACAAAGCTCACAGACCATAGCTATCTGATTGACTCCATAGGTGGCTAAAGAATCGACCTTCAAAGACAGCGCTTGGAGCTTCGCTACAATAGTTGTAGCTGCATCAACTTCCAGAATACCAGCTACCTTCCCAGGCATCATCCTTTAAGTTGGGTTTTGATGCTCATTTGCAGCCATAGTCTCAATAAGATTATAAGCCTCAGTATAGCTTTTGGCCCACAAGGCGCCTCCAGCTGCTGCATCGAGCATGGGCCGAGATTGGGCCCCTAAACCATTATAGAAACGAGTGATCACCATCCAATCAGGCATACCATGATGTGGACACTTTCTCAACATCTCCTTGTAGCGCTCCCAAGCTTCGCACATGGATTCTGTAGGTTGTTGCGCAAACTGAGTAAGAGCACTCCTCATAGCCGCAGTTTTCGCCATTGGATAGAACTTTACCAGAAACTTTTGTGTAAGATCTTGCCAAGTAGTGATGGACCCCGCTGGTTCAGAATGTAACCAGTCCTTAGCTTTATCCCTCAGAGAGAACGGGAAAAGCCTCAGCTTGATAGCCTCATCAGTCACACCATTATATTTGAAAGTACTACATATCTCGACAAAATTCCTGATGTGCATGTTGGGTCTTCAGTAGCAGCACCTCCAAAAGAAACAGAATTCCGCACCATCTGAATAGTGCCCGTCTTGATTTTAAAAGTGTTAGCCTGAATAGCTGGATGAAGGATGCTTGACTGAATGTCATCAATTTTAGGCCTAGAAAAGTCCATAAGAGCTGGACCTGCCGGAACTATACGATCACCCATGATTACTGGTTCCAACTGCTCACTCTCTGTATTCGAATCTTCAAAATCTATCTTCTCCGGAATACCAAGAACTTCGTCTATCTCCTCGGCCATATCTAAAGTCCTCTTACGAGTACGAGAATGTGTTTGCATAAACGCTCGCTAAAGTACCTGAAACACAACCGGAAACAATAAGTAACAAGTCTTAATCAATGAGTCCTAATGACCACTGATGGTAAGTACATAAACTAAACAAATACGCCGAGTCCCCGACAGTGGCGCCAAAAACTTGTTAGGACGGAAAACACGCGCTAATAATACACGCAAGTATACGCATTCGCAAGTAATATAGAATACTTTCTAGTTCGTTCCCACAGAGACTCAGACTAATTATGTTCAATTAACACTCTCTCACCAATGTATAATTACTTCTCAATGTCAAGACAATAACACTTAAATTTGATTAACTAATTATTAACTACAATTAACTACGAGAATTAAACACTTAATTGACACTTGAATTAACAATATTAAACACACGTGAGATCACAACTTCATTACTACTTCCTTCAATAGTTATTGTTATTACCCTTAGCATGTAACGGTGATGATATTAATCGAACAACATGAAACTGATAAAAGCCAACTTTCATTGTACTAATACCATTCTACCAAGCATCCATAATTAAGACAGAAGTTGAATAGGCATCAATTATGTTGAGACCCTATATGTCTACAGAATTTGACAACATTACGATTTAAGCACAAGTTATTCCTTATGATTACACAGGGCAAGTAAAACGGTTAGAGTTACCCACTAATCATACATACACATACATGAACCTATACTAGCATGGCAAGTTCTAAACCTCAAGATCCACTGTCGCTTCACAAGAGATTAACACCATATCTTATATGTTCGCGACGCACATAAGACGAATAAGCACAACCAATACTAGATATCATACAATCATCACACACTAAGGTATTAAACAACTAACTAAAAAATTCCATAGCAAATCCATTACGACCCCATGATCATGATTAGCCCATGATAGAACTCATCGTCACCATGGGTTCGTATGAAAACATGATAATAACACACGAGAATAATTAAATAAACTACTTATATTAAACCAGAGTACGTCATAAGAGTAAATAGGTTCAAAGTAAAGAAAACTAGCATCCACTGTTACAATGAATTAAAGAATCACAAGAAACTATGCTTCCTCTTCGTTGCGGTATGCTAAAACGGTCTTCTTCCTTATCTCCTCGCTCCTCGATTGATACTACGATTCAACACACATGAAACGTCTCTGAAAAATACTTATATAGGAGTCCCACAAAACCCAGCTATCTCAGAAGTTGGAAGCTCAACAGAATTAGGAGTCTAAAAATATTAATTTTAATTTACGTCCCTGAGCGTCCGCTCAGCAGAGCTGAGCATCCACTCAGCAGAGCTGAGCGGGGGCTCAGAACCTTTCTGCAAAAATCTCTGTTTTGCTCCCGTTCCTTGCTGCATTCTGCTCCTATCTTCCCACTTGCAATGCCAAACACATGCTAAGGCTTATTCTTGATGAAATCTCTCCACAAATGCAAGTAATACCCTGAAATGCACAAACACTAAAAAAATGCATCAAATACACAAAATACTTGATTTCAAGACATCAATTTAAGCTATTATAAGACATTCTAAGTGGTATAAAATGCCACTTATCAGAAGCTTTATCCGTTGATGCACTCATCCGTTGATGGATGTTATCTGTTGA
The DNA here is from genome assembly GCF_009905375.1 of Apium graveolens. Classification (NCBI taxonomy): domain Eukaryota; kingdom Viridiplantae; phylum Streptophyta; class Magnoliopsida; order Apiales; family Apiaceae; genus Apium; species Apium graveolens. The sequence goes on from NC_133652.1 coordinate 34,083,617, forward strand.
AGCTTTAGAGACATTCGCTGAGGCTTTGTTTCTCATCCGTTGAAGGTCTTTAATTTACCAGTTGATACTACTTCATTTATACAAAATTACAAGGCATAAAATATTTATAATTAGCCCTCCTATTTGCATATCCACTAGTAGTCAACATGACTTATAATTTCCTACAACTTCTAAGAATTATAACTCATTTACAAAGACTGAAATGTGCTACAATACTAAACTTATTTCTAAGTAAAGCTACTCCATCAACGGATAGCCAAAGTGGTCTTATCCGTTGAGGCTACAAACACTAGTTTTCTACTTAAGTGTTTTGTTTAGCTTATCATCAAACTAGTACACATATATTCCTAACAATGTACTTAGTTGATTTCAACTCATCAAATGCAGAATCTGTTACTTGTCTATTTAGGAAGGCAAGTCAAGATGAAAGTTGGCTATGGCATAAGAAGTCGTCCCATCTAAACTTCAAGACCATGAATGAGCTAGTCAAGAAAGATTTGGTTAGAGGTATTCCTCAAGTGGAATTTTCAAAGGATGGATTGTGTGATGCCTGCCAAAAAGGGAAAGTAGATTTAAGCATCTTCAGAAAGAAGCTTGAATCATTAATTGAAGAAACTTTACAGTTACTTCACATGGACTTGTTTGGACCAGTAAATGTGTTATCTATCTCAAAGAAGAGGTATTGCCTAGTAATTGTGGATGATTTTTCAAAGTTCTCTTGGACATATTTTGTAAAGTCAAAAGATGAGGCTAGTGAAATCATCACCAATCATATAAGGCAAGTTAACAATCATCCTGACTTCAAGGTTAGAAGAATCAGGAGTGACAATGGAACTGAGTTCAAGAATTCTGTGATGAGAGTATATTGTGAAGAAAATGGGATCATGCATGAGTTTTCTACAGCCAGGACTTCACAACAAAATGGAGTGGTAGAAATAAAGAATAGGTCTCTCATTGAAGCTGCAAGAACAATGCTGGAAGAATCAAAGTTACCAACATATTTTTTGGCTAAAGATGTAAATACTGCATGCTACACTCAGAATATCTCTTTGATCAATCAAGCAAAATGCATGACTCCCTACCAGTTATTCAAGAACAGGAAGCCAACGTTAAACTTTCTACATGTCTTTGGCTGTAAATGCTATATCTTAAGGAATTAAACTGATCAACATGGAAAGTTTGATGCCAAAGTAGATCAAGGAATTTTTGTTGGATATGCTGTTGGGAAAGCATATAGAGTCTACAATCTAAGAACCAATATTATTATGGAATCTGTACATGTTGTGTTTGATGATAAAAAGATTGAAGGACTGATATATGGAGATTTCCATGAGAGCCTCAAATTTGACAATGTGGAGATGACTTGTGAAGACAGTGATGATGATAGTGATCAAGAAACAATGGATAAGGATAATGCAGAAAAGACAATCTCCAATGATGCTCAAAATTCAGCATTTGTCAAGTTGCACAATGCATCATCTGTCGGTAGACAATCAGCTTCATCCGTCGAGATACAAAGTGCATCATCCGTCGGAATAATTAGAGAAGCTGAGAGTCAAAACATATCACCTACAGAAAAAACTCCTTCAAATCAAAGATTCATAAACTCAGGGGGAGTTTCTTCTAATCAAAACCCAGTCACACATCAAGACAATGATGAGGCCTCTTCATCTAGAGATAATATACCTCAACAGAGAAAATGGACTAGAGATCACCCTTTTGAGCTCATTATTGGTGATGCTGTTGGATTTTTAAACGCAGCGGGGCATGGCAAAACACTTTTACACATACAAAATCCAAATAAAAGCATATAAATCGTGAATAAAAATTCGAGGGATCAAATCTAACCTTTTAAAATAATTCGGAGACAACGATCAGAGATCCTTAGCAGTTGCTCCTCAAGTGTGAAGCACTCCACCGGTATCCACCAAGAAAACGATGTTAAGGAGGAGGAAGGAGGTGGAGAGAATTGAGTTTTCCAAACTTTTTGGGTTTTCGGGTTCGATGTGGGTTGGAATAAAATAGGGTCTATAATAGTGTATTTATAGGCAAAATTTTCAGCTGAAATTTTCCCATAATTATTATTATTATTATCCCATTTATTATTCTCATTAATAATTAAAACACCTTTTAATCATTAATCCTTTTTCTAAACACTTTAGAAATAATTCTCTCTCTTGATTTAATTTCTAAAAATTAAATCCTTTAATTAATAATATTAAGAACTTTTCTTAATTAATTTATAATCAATTAAATCTCACTTAATCAATTATTAAATTTGCCAATTAATTATTTATTTCACAAATAAATAATTATTTAGCCATTATTAATTAATTCCTCCACCATTAAATCATTCTCTTTTTATGGTGTGACCCTGTAGGTTCAATATTAAGCCGGTAGTAGAAATAAATAATAATAAAACTATTTTATCATTATTTATATAAATTCTCTAATTTATTAAATATGATTAATTAATTAATCACATTTATTCTACATCATGAGTGATGCTTCTCAACATATCGCGACTATCCGGATAATATGAATTCACTGCTTAGAATACCAAGAACCTGTCAGTGAATAGTTACCGTACAATAAACTCCTTCTACCCTACAATGTCCCGATTAAATACAAGGCATGGATCTCGTGTCAAGCCTATCTAATTCAATCACTTTGCTTACCATTTACTATGCGTAGTTCTATGCAAATTAGAAACTCCTTTCTAATTTCATTTACTCTGGCCAGAGATTCCTGAACTAGCATAAGTGGATCAGCCTTGAACATTCGCCTCCTTCACTGGAAGGGGTAGATCCTCTATTGATCATACACTATCTTCGTGTACAAATTCCTATACCCAGAAGAGCCCTAATAATTGTCCCTGGAGACTAAGAACTAAACCAAAGCACAGTTCAGTGTACACAAGATGACTATGATGACCTCAAGTCTAAGGATACTTGTACAACTATCACTAAGCGAACAACTGCTGACACGTGAGTGAACTCCATCAGTTGTTCAGCTGGGCGAGTCATGTTCAGTGAACTTATTCTATAATAAGCACCTACATACTAGCTATAGTGTCACCACACAAATATCTATGAGAACAGACATCCTTCATAATGAAGCAAGCATAGTATGTACCGATCTTTGCGGATTATTAATTACCAGTTAGTAATCCTACGACCAGGAACTATTTAAGTTTAGAGTTATCATCTTTTTAGGTCTCACTATTATGATCTCATCATAATCCATAAAAAGCTTTACTCTAAACTATGGTATATCTTATTTAAACACTTAAATAGATAAAGCCCGTAATAAAAACAAAACAAGTCTTTATTTTAATATCAATGAAATCAAAACAGATTCATAAAAGTTATTCCTAAATCCTAATACATGATTGGACTTAGGACATATTGCTTTCAGATGCATCTTCTAGAGTTCAAACAAGGAAAGCAACTCAAGAAGAATGTATGTATAACGGCTTTCTTTCTAAGGAAGAACTAAAGATAGTAAAGAAGCTCTGTTCGATCCTGATTGGGTTTTAGCTATGCAATAAGAGCTAAACCAATTTAAAAGGAACAAGGTATGGAAGCTAGTACCCAAGCCTAAAGGAAAGAATCCAATTGACACCAAGTGGGTATTCTCAAACAAGATGGATGAAAATGACATAGTGGTCAGTAACAAAGCTAGATTGGTTGCTAAGGGTTGCTGTCAATAAGAAGGAATAGATTTTGATGAAACCTTTGCTCCTGTTGTAAGACTTGAAGCCATCAGAATTTTCTTAGCCTATGAAGCCCATGCCAATTTCAAAGTCTATCAAATGGATGTCAAAAGTGCCTTTCTGAATGGAAAGTTGGAGGAGGAAGTCTATGTCAGTCAACCTCCTGGTTTTGAAGATCCAAATTTTCTAGAATATGTCTACTATTTTTTGAAAGCACTTTATGGATTGAAGCAAGCACGTAGAGCCTGATATGATACTTTGTCAAAGTTTCTCTTAGAAAATCACTTCACAAGAGGTAATGCTGACAAAATTTTATTCTTTAGAAATGTAAATGGCTCTAGTATACTTGTTCAAGTTTATGTAGATGATATTATATTTGGCTCTACAGATAAAAAACTTTGCAAAAAGTTTGTCAAATTGATGCAAAGTAAGTATGAAATGAGCATGATGGGAGAACTAACTTACTTTATTGGTTTACAAGTTAAGCAAGTTAGTGATGGAATATTCATTAGTCAAACCAAATATATTTATGATCTTTTAAAGAAGTTTGATCTAATAAATTGCACATCTGCAAAAACTCCCATGGCCACTACAACTAAACTTGAATTAAACACTACTGAAAAGTATGTGGATATTTCAACCTATAGAGGCATGGTTGGCTCACTTTTGTACTTAACAACTAGTAGGCCAAATATAATGTTTGCTACTTGTGTTTGTGCTAGATTTTAGGCTGATCCTAGAGAATCTCATTTAGTAGCTATTAAGAGAATTTTTAGATATCTCAAGGGCACACCAAAACTTGGCATTTGGTACCCTAGAGATTCTGGTTTTGATGTAACTGGTTATTCAGATGCAGATTATGCAGGTTGTAAAATTGATAGAAAAAGTACAACAGGAACCTGTCAATTTCTAGGAAACAAGCTAGTATCCTGGTTTAATAAAAAGCAAAAACCAGTTTCTACTTCTACAGCTGAAGCTGAGTATATTGCTGCTGGTAGTTGCTGTGCACAGATTCTATGGGTGAAAAACTAATTGTTGGACTATGGTCTACAAGTGGACGGAATTCCTATTTTCTGTGATAACACAAGTGCAATTGCCATCACTGAAAATCCAGTACATCGTTCAAGAACAAAGCACATAGACATCAAGTACCACTTCATTAGGGAACATGTGATGAATGGTATTGTGGAACTTCATTTTGTTCCAAGTGAAAAGCAGCTTGCAGATATCTTTACCAAGCTACTTGATGAATCCACCTTTACTAGGTTGGTAAATGAGTTAGGTATGCTTAATTATTCTTAAATTATTTCTGATAATTTTGCAAGTTGTAATGCAGCCAGAAACTTAATTAATTTTTCTGTTTTAGATGAAATTTTGGCTAAGTAAAATTTTTGCATCTCGACGGATGTTCATTATCCATCGAGTTTGATCATCCGTCAAAATATTATAGCCTTGTAAAAAAAATCAATTACTTTTCTGGATTATTTTACACCCGACGGATAATTGCTTTATTCACATCCGTAGAATTGTCTACATCTTAGCCGTTAAAAGTATTGAACATTATCCATCGGATATACTTACAGTCTGTAAGTATATCACGGCGGATAATTGACAGAATTTTGATAGTTTATTTTAATTTTAAATGGCTATTTTGGGTAATTCTCATTGGGTCTTTAATTTTTATCTTTAATTTTTATCTCATTTTATTTGAGAGTACATAAAAGCCTAACTTTAATTTATTTTTGCTTTTGTCTCTCCCTACTGCTATTAACTATTCTCTTCTCTCTCAAAGCAAAACCCTTTTCTTCTGCAATTTCCTTACTTTAACAATGGCACCAGTGGTAAAGATCACGTCTCAGTCAGGATTCATATATGAGAATAACAACTTTGTGGATCTAGTGAACAAAGAGATTCCAGCATCTGAAGATTATCACAAAATGATGGGTTTTGTGAAAGGTTGCAAGCTCAGTTATGCCATGCTGGAATCACCCACTATCTACTGTAAAGTTGTGGAAGAGATGTGGACCACTGTTGTATATCAATCTAATGACAAAACTGTCACTCTCTCCATTAAAGGTAAAGAACATTGCATTAACAGTGATATTATCAAAGCATGCTTTAAAATTCCTGATAACACTACTACTAAGCCACACACAGATGCTGATATATTCAATTTGCTAAATTCTATGGGCTATGCACTTCCTACCACTAAGTTAAGTGAAATTAGGAGGCTAGGTCTTAGAAAAGAGTGGAGTTATTTTTGTGATATAGTTACCAAGGTGTTTTCTGGTAAAATAAGTAACTTTGATTTTGTCAACACTACAATGCTTAACATGTTTTACATGCTTCTTACTGATAAGTACTACAATTTCAGTGATGCCATCATGTTTGAATTAGGATACAAGTTAGGGGAAATAAAAAAGAGATCTAAAAATATTTATTATGCTAGATTCTTCATGATTATTGCAAACCATATTTGTGAGAATCTTATAATTGAGAACCCAATCAACAAACTAAATTGTTGGGTTCAAGAAAGAAGAGTGATTGCAGATTTAAACAGGGTTGATCACCACAAAGAGGGTCCCCTGGTCTATTTGCCTATTATGGAATTGCCTCAGGTAAGTGAGGTAACTGTTTCTGTCTCTGCCACTACTTCTCAACCACCTATTTCTTTTCCTTCAACTGTGGCAATGACATCTATAAATGTGACGAAACATATGCCTACTCAAGCAACTAAACCAAAGGTTTCTAAATCCAAATCAAATAAAGCCCCCTCTGGTTTCTCTCAAAAGAAACCAGTTGCAAAATCCACCAAACACCAAGAGGGGAGTGTGAAGGAGAGTGAGGTAGGTGAGAGATAGGGTGAAAATCAAAGAAGCCCTAAGGATAAGGTTGGAGAGGTGAGTGAATCCAAGCCTAGCCACACTGCAGTTTCCCAATAAACTACGGTGATTAATAAGGACAATAGCTCATCGCTAGTTGCATCCTCCCAAAAGGATGTGACTATTGAACAAAGCTCTCAGCCAATAGCACAAGCCAAAAGGGCAAGGGACACAAGCTCACCCCAAACGTACGCCAAAAAGAAGAAATCTAAAAACACTGGGGATGCACAGGGATCACACACAGTGCAAACTGCAGCTAAAGACTCAGTCACTGCACCATCTCAAATTCAGTTTGATGTGGCTCCAATAAATGTGGAGTCACAACCAAAATCTTTGACTATTGAAGCACCAAACATACCAAACTCACCCACACACTCACTGGATGTGGATATGATTAACACATCAATCCTTGATTCTCCTTCTTTAACTCTATTGGAGAAGCCAAAATTCAATGCAAGTGAGCATATTCTTTTAGATGATTTGTTGGATCACTTGCCAATTCTTTCAGGAACTATTGAGACTTCTGTGCCAAAATTTTCATCAATCTACACAAAGTCCACAATAGTTTCCACTCCAAACTCTATCATTTCTTCTATACCTGTGGATATTGTTCATCCGTCGGTTAGTGATTGTATCCCGACGGATATGCCTAACAGCAGTATCCGTCGGCTATTCTAACTACTACCCTGGCGGATGTTCCTCATCCGTTGGTACTCACTACACAAGCTGAATTTTCAAAAATTGTTTCAAGTGTATATGAGTTAGTGGTTGTACAATCACTCCTAGGTTTGAGGGAAGGGAGTGAACAGAGTGAGAGGCTAAGTTGCACTCAGGCAAAAGGAGAGGAAATGAGAGAAACATTGCAGACTATTTCTTCCAGTCTGGCAAAAGTGAGTGAGGGGAGTTCCACCTTAGTGGGTGAAGGTGAGGGTGTGAGGGTGGTGAGCCAAGGGGAGCCCTTGATGCAAGAATAGAGAGAAATTGAGAGAAAAGCAGGTATAGCTAAATGGGAAGAGCCCATTGTAAGTGAGTTAACTCTTCTTGAGAGTCACGAATACCATCAAGCATTCATCATCGAATTTGAAAGGCACATACTTCTCGAGCAAGTTGCACAACGGCTTTAATATCTTCGAGAAGTCCTTGATGAAATGCCGATAAAAACCCGCATGACCAAGTAAACTATGGATTCCTTTCATAGAAATAGGTGGTGGAAGATTTTCAATGACTCCCACCTTGGCTTTGTCCACCTCAAGACACTTGCTAGAGACCTTATGCCCAAGAATAATGCCTTCACGCACCATAAAGTGACATTTTTCCCAATTGAGCACCAAATTAGTTTCCACACACCTTTTGAGCACCGCACGAAGATTATTCAAACATTCATCATACCAATGTCCAAAGACGAAGAAGTCTTCCATGAACACCTCGACATTATTTTCAATCATATCAGAGAATATAGCCATCATACATCTCTGAAAAGTGGCCGGTGCGCCATATAAGCCAAACGAAACTCTGCGAAAAGCAAACGTGCCAAATGGACAAGTGAAGGTAGTCTTTTCTTGATCCTCTGGTGCAATACATATCTGATTATACCCCGAATAGCCATCCATAAGACAATAATACTCATGATCGGCCAACCTGTCAAGCATCTGATCAATAAATGGAAGAGGGAAGTGATCCTTCCTCGTGGCCTTATTCAACTTTCTGTAATCCATGCATACCCTCCATCCTGTGACTGTTCGAGTGGGAATGTGCTCGTTCTTCTCATTTGCTACCACAGTAATACCTCCTTTCTTAGGTACACATTGCACGGGGCTCACCCAAGAACTGTCAGAAATAGGGTATATAATTCCTGCATCCAGCCATTTCAGAATTTCTTTCTTCGCCACTTCTTTCATGATAGGATTAAGTCTTCGCTGTTGCTCCACCGTTGGCTTACTACCTTCCTCTAGCAGAATTTTATGCATGCAGTACGAGGGGATGATCCCTTTTATGTCTGCTATAGTCCATCCGATAGCCGATTTGAATTCTCTCAAGATCCTCAAGAGCTTGTCCTTCTCACTACCTGAAAGGTCAGATGTAATAATAACAGGTAAAGTAGATGCATCACCTAAAAAAGTATACCTAAAATGTTCAGGCAATGGTTTAAGCTCCAAGGTAGGTGCTTCCTCAATATATGGTTTGAGCTTTCCTTCAGCATTTTTGAGGTCAGAAGTACCAAGAGATTCAAATGGCATGTCTAGCTTTTGCCTCCAAGGAGAAGTATTTAGATATTGTAGTTGCTCATTGCCATCCTCATCATCACTGTCAAAGTTCCCCACTAAGACTTTCTTTAATGCATCAGACATTAGCATATGATCAAGTTCTGAAGTAACCGCATAATCAATCAAATCCACCTTTAAGCACTCCTCGTCTTCTGTAGGTAATTTCATCGCTTTGAATACATTGAATGTCACATCCTGATCCTGCACCCGCATAGTAAGTTCACCTTTCTGCACATCTATCAAGGTACGGCCTGTATCCAAGAAAGATCTCCCCAAGATTATGGGAATCTTCTTATCTTCCTTGAAATCCAGAATAACAAAGTCTGCAGGAAAGAAGAGCTTATCCACCTTTACTAGCACATCCTCCACTATGCCTCGTGGGTATGTAATAGAACGATTAGCCAATTGTAGAGACATGTAGGTGCGCTTTAGATCAGGCAAATTCAACTTTTTGAAGATAGACAATGACATGATCAGATTGATGCTTTCTCCCAAATCGCACAGGCATTTATCAAAAGACAACTTGCCGATGGTGCAAGGAATGGTGAAGCTACTTGGATCTTTAAGCTTTGGAGGTACTTTTTGTTGCAGCACAACACTGTACTCTTCCGTTAGAGCAACGGTCTCAAGGTCATCCAGTTTTACCTTCCTTGAAAGAATACTCTTCATAAATTTCGCATAACTAGGCATTTGCTCCAGAGCCTCAGCGAAAGGTATGTTGATGTGAAGTTTCTTGAACACCTCCAGAAACTTACCGAACTGCTTATCCAGCTTTTGTTGTTGCAATCTCTTAGGGAAAGGTGGTGGAGGATAGAGCTGTTTCTCCCATGTATTACCCTCAGGCAGAGTATGTTCAACAGTAGTCTTCCTTGGTTCCACCGGTTTCTCCTTTTGCTTCTCTTCTTCATCACCAACTTCAGCTTCTCCTTCTTTTGCTTTTTCAGCATCAACAACTTTTCCAGACCTTAAGGTAATAGCCTTAACTTGCTCTTTAGCTTCCTTTCTGCCTGGCACTTCAGTATCACTGGGAAGTGTGCCAGGTTGACGATTGAGCACTGCATTGTGTAATAACTCCAAAAATTTTGAACTTTTTGTAACCCTTATGAATAGTGTTTTTGCTGATTATGCTGAATGAGAAAACTTTTCATGTCACACTATGTAGGGGTTCTTCTATTGTTATTCTGAGATCTTATTAGTACTCTATGTGGTATATAAGTGTATGTAAAGATCGTCAGAATCCAAATTCGAACACTTTGATTTTTCCCGAAAATCCACCAGATACCGAAAGAATTGAGTACAAGGTAACAGGATAAAAATGATTTAAATTCAAGGATTATAATAGAGGATCATAAAAGGAATATAATGTATTGAGAAAGGTTAAGGAAACCCAAGTAATAAGATCCCGGGTATGATCCCTCAAACGATAAACGAGAACGAAAGTTAAGCGAACCGTATAACAGATCAGCGGTCATTAGGCAAGTAATTAGGAGTTAATCAAAGAGGTTAGTGATGATGATGTCATCAAACCAATAAGAAGAGGACAAGCATGGGAAGATGACATAAGAATTATGACCTAAGCATGACAAAAAGAAGTGTGTTGTTGGTTGATTTTGAACCACACAAAATTTACCATGGTTAAAAGGTAATTTAGCAAAACAAAAGGCAAAACAACCAACAAAACAATTCATAACACAAAAACACAAAGTTGACCTTCATTTCCAATAAGAAGCTCTCGGCTTCTTCCTTTTTTTCAAAGAAGAAAATTCAAAATCCAAGATCCAAGCATTGTTAAATTGCAAGGTAATTATCCAAGGTTCCTTATGATTAGTTAAGGCTATCCTAGGAGTTTAAGCTCCAAATTCCTTCACAATCTCTTTCAATAAATCATTTAAGAAGAGAGTGAATAGTGTTTTCAAGAAATTTAAATTGTTTGATCTTGTGTTTTTGGTTAGATTAAGCTTTGGTAAGGACTTTCAAGGGTGATTCCAAGCTCCTTAGTTACTTTTACTCACCAAGGAAGGTATAATCTCATACCCTAGCCCTACTTTTGTATATTTAGAGTTTTTTTGTTTGGTATGGTTCATGAGAAGCATGATTCTTGTAGACTTAGAGTGTGGTTGGTTTTGTAATGAGTTTGGAGTTGTAAATCTTGGATTACTGGTTAATGAACTTAAGAATAGTTTTAGTTCATGTTTGAGAATAATATAAATTGGAGAACTTGAGGTGTTGGGGCTGTTGTAGTATTGTATGGATGGAGTTTGGTTGTATGGTTGATTTGTGGTTGATTTGGAGTAGGATAAAATACGGTAATCGCGTAAACATAGTCGTCGTAATGCCCGATTTACTTTAGACTGTTTTTGTTCATAACATCAGGACTCGAGAACTCACTGTTAGGTTTTGACCATTGCCATGATTAGATAGTTACAAGCTTCATTTTGATATGTGGTTTGCTTGAATCCGATGTACGGTTTAGGAGAAACGACCGTTTTAAGTAACGGCGTTTCGCGAACGAACCATTACCCCTCGCCTTACTTTGAAACATTGGTTAAGGACCTTAAATGAATAATTGGATTATGAAACAATTAAGTAAAGTGGATTAGGCAGTTGGTAAGGTACTCATGAAAGAATCGCCTTAAAACTCTTAATGGTTAAATTATTAAAAATGGTGGAGCCGAGGGTACTCGAGCGACTTAAGTGAATCGTTAAGCGCAAAAGCGAACGTTAAGGTCTAATTGGTTAAGGTATAGATTCATAAGCGACTTTGGTTTCATTCCAACTTATATGTTGTTTATAGGTTACCAGACTCGTCCCAAGCCATTTATCACCCCCAGTCGCTCAGGCAAGTTTTCTACCCGTTATACTGTTGTTGTGATGTATATATGTATATGCATTATCTTGTGATAGACGCATGATGGTTAATTAGCAAATCTTGCGATATATTGGAGCATGCTGATATGGAATATATGCATGTCTGTTTCGTAATCTTGATATCTATCTGTTGATTCCAATGCTTATAGTTGCATAATACCTATGCTAGAGACAAGCAGTAGTTGCGTATACCCTTAGTATAGGGGACCCAAAGGTGGATATTTTCTAAAACCGGAGTCGATGTTCCCGAGTATATTATATATATATTTATATATATATTGATATAGTTTTCAAAACTATTAATCGAATAAGGTTTATTCGATAACTTTATTTTATTTAATGAATATTACTTTGAATATTCATTCGAGGACTTATGACTCCGTTTATTTTATTTAAATGAATATTATATTGAATATTCATTCGAGGACTTACGACTCTGTTTATTCTATTTAATGAATATTATTTTGAATATTCATTCGAGGACTTATGACTCCGCTTATTTACTAAATAATATTCTTTATTTTATTAAAGAATAATGTTTCGATAATCAAACTTATTTTCGATTATTCAAATAAAGATCATACTTTCGTATAAGTATATCTTTGGTTATTTAATATCCATTCAAGTATGAGTTTTAAAACTTCTACTTCAATTATTTTTATAAAGATTATTCTTTATGGGAATATTATTTAAATAATAATATTTAGATATTTTCTAAATATATTAGGACTGATTTATTTTATTAAATCAGCATTACTCCAAACATTCTTAAAAATGTTTTCGAGTCTTCAAAATGATTTTAAAAGTTAGAGCGGATCCCAAAACTCATTTTTATATTTAAGATCTTCCTTTCAAAGGGGATTTAAATACTTGCTCAAAACCTGAGGGATCCGGCTCTGTGGTGTATTTATATTCGCAACAAGGTTGTTGTTTTGACAAATGAATTGATTACTTACCCAACGTTCGGGAAGTAAGCCCATCTAATTGAGTCGGCATAAGCGACAGGCCGGGGTACGGTCTATCAAAGTGTAAGTGGCTGGGTGGCAGTCCATCAACGCGTAAGAGGCCGGGTGGCGGTCCAGCACAAGGTCCTAATGAGGCCAGGGTGATGACCGGTGGGGGATTCATCCATCTACTAGTAGAAAAGGTTACTTATTGGTATCTTTGCTTGATCAGCAAGATATCGGGTTTATGCCAAAATTCTTTTCTTTCCAAAATTCATTGGATATTGTAAACTCTGTTCATACTTTACATAACAGAGGTTTCTAGGAAAGGTATAAGAGATATATATGTGGATATATATATATCGGGACTTAATGAAGTACCTCGTAACTTCATTTCATTCAATAATATTTCAAAGATTTAATCTATTCAAGTCTTAACTTGTGGTCTCATCTATGGGATGAACTTTTGAAACTTATTATACTTTGAACAGTGGTAGTTCAAGTATATTGAAGTAATTGGTAACTTCATCTTCCTTTAAACTTATATCCAGTAAGTAATTACCTTACACTTGATAAAGGATTCTAGTAAGTTATCCATTTAGATACTTGCATTATTGTTTACACTATATATTATCTTGCGAGCTGTAATGGTCACTCTTGCTTCATTTCTTCATCAAACAACAATAGTTAGGAAAGATGGCCAGACTCAAGCAGACCCAGCGCAAGCGCGTGGGAAGCATCCCGCGTCTTCCCGTTGATATTGTAGCCGCTATAGCTGCAGAGGTAGATCTATTTGTAGATCAGGCATTCTACTTTTGGGAATCAATTATGTATAATTATAACTTATGGCAGATAATGGCAATTAACTGTAAACTTATCAAGTAATCATTTTGGGTTGTAATAACTTTTAAATTGTGGATTCAAGGACTTGTACTTATTTCAATTTCATCTTTGAGACTATAACGTGTTGTGGTGTGTGTTAGTGTGGGATCACAACATGAGGTTATTTATTATTAAGTTAAGTGATATTGTGGAAAGAAAGACCGTGATGACCCGGATCCCCGACCCCAGATCTGGGGGTGTTACACATTGGCTATTTGACCGATTTAATTTTCCAAGGTCTTGATAGAAACAGCATGACTTTTGCACAACAGCTCGAGTTCCTCGAAATCAGCACTAGAAGGTGGAGCTGCACCTCCTTGTTGAGGATATGATTGCCTTTGAGCATAATGTTGTGGTTGCTGGAATCCAGGTGGATTAAACTGTTTACTTACGCCTTGCTGATATGGTTGCTGAATAGCATTCTGATTATTGCTCCAGCTGAAATTTGGATGATTTCTGTTGTTAGGATGATAAGTAGCTGGCACAGGCTGCTGCGGTCACTGATAATTGTTCACATACTGAACAGATTCATTAATAAGAGAACACTGATCCATAGCATGAGAACCTGCACAAAGCTCACAGACCATAGCTATCTGATTGACTCCATAGGTGGCTAAAGAATCGACCTTCAAAGACAGCCCTTGGAGCTGCGCTGCAATAGCTGTAGCTGCATCAACTTCCAGAATACCCGCTGCCTTCCCAGGCATCATCCTTTGAGTTGGGTTTTCATGCTCATTTACAGCCATAGTCTCAATAAGATTATAAGCCTCAGTATAGCTTTTGGCCCACAAGGTGCCTCCAGCTGCTGCATCGAGCATGGGCCGAGATTGGGCCCCCAAACCATTATAGAAACCAGTGATCACCATCCAATCGGGCATACCATGATGTGGACACTTTCTCAACATCTCCTTGTAGCGCTCCCAAGCTTCGCACATGGATTCTGTAGGTTGTTGCGCAAACTGAGTAAGAGCACTCCTCATAGTCGCAGTTTTCGCCATTATATAGAACTTTACCAGAAACTTTTGTACAAGATCTTGCCAAGTAGTGATGGACCCCGCTGGTTCAGAATGTAACCAGTCCTTAGCTTTATCCCTCAGAGAGAATTGGAAAAGCCTCAGCTTGATAGCCTCATCAGTCACACCATTATATTTGAAAGTACTACAGATCTCGACAAAATTCCTGATGTGCATGTTGGGGTCTTCAGTAGTAGCACCTCCAAAAGAAACAGAATTCTGCACCATCTGAATAGTGCCCGGCTTGATTTCAAAAGTGTTAGCCTAAATAGCTGGATTAAGGATGCTTGACCGAATGTCATCAATTTTAGGCCGAGAAAAGTCCATAAGAGCTGGATCTGCCAGAACTATACGATCACCCTATTAGTGTATACTGAAAATATTTATTTGAAGTATGTACATTTATTTCTGGCCAGTTTATTTGAGAATCATTTGAATGTTTACATGTTGTCTAATATTATATATTGTGAACAATCTAGTATCAAATGGGATACAAAATATTAGATTGTTAAATACGGTTATATAATATAATAAGGTTCACAGCACAGGTGGTGTTGGACAATCCACTGGTATGGCTGTAGTATTATTTAGATTAGTTTATATTGACTAATAAATAATACTAGTATACTTTGTGTATATTGAACAGGATCAAATTTAGAATTGTTCCCTTAATACTGATTAAGAAGGAGAACTAAGATTCTATGTTATTATTAATGCTTAGGTTCTTAATCCGAAAATAGTAATTGACACGTGTATATTATTTACATGCTTTGATTTATATATGAAATAATTCTTTTGAATTATATCATTATATTTTGGGTGATGGAATTATATACATGGTGGATATTATTTATTGAAGGAATCCATGTCCTGATAATATTCGGGTTAATGATGTCCCCTTGAAAGCTCAAAATGATTTAATTATGTGAAACCCTGCAGGTGGAATTTATTCTGGCATAATTAAATAAAGGTTGAGTGGATGATCAAGGATCAAAGATATTAATTAAATAAATTATCAATAATTTATTTAATTAATGGACATATGATATTTTAAACATGGGGAATTTAATAAGCAAATAATATTGGAACCGAATTAATTAAATTACGGTATTAGGAAAGGTAGTGCAAATATTAATTCTTTAGTGGATTGAATTAATATTTAATTACATTGGGCTAGGCTCAAGATGTAATTAGAAGGCCCAACCTAATTATCCATGGTCCCTATTGTAGCCTATATATATTCTTATTCTCTTCTTGTTTGGCAATTGTGTGAAAACATATTGTAGCCACCAAGGAGCAAGAAGAGAGGATAACTTGAGAAGACGGAGGCCACACTTCGCTCAAGGGAATTTGGAATACAATAGAAGAGTGTGGAATCAACCATTAACAAGGTAATCCTCTTTTCGTAATCTTTATCGTAAAACGTAGTAACACCCTAAGTCTGTGGTTCCCAACAATTGGTATCAAGAGCCTGGTAATGGGTTCTACGTTTTATGATATAATGTCCATGTCGTAATTATATATGCGTGTATATAGTGTTTTGCTTGTATTGGTTTTAATGCAGGTTGTTAATCCACTATTATGGCCATGTATATTTTAATTATGTGTTTGGATCCCACGTGGTTTAATCGTGGTTAATTTTTGTTTTGGTTTCCACGTGGTTTAATCGTGGTTATAATTTACACGAGGGTTGATCATGTTAGAATAGATTTTACAAAATTAGTTTTGTATTAGATCAATTTTTTTGTAATTGTTCACAGAAAAGCAACAGGCGCGCGCGCTGCGGCCGCTGCGGCAGTTGGGATTGCTGGGGCCGCCGCGGCAGCTGGGACTGCTGGGGCTGCTGCGCAGCTGGGACTGCTGGGGCTGCTGGGGCTGCTGCGGCAGCTGGGGCTGCTGGGGCTGCTGGGGGCGTCGGGGCGCGCTTGGGGCAGATTTTTTTTTGAGAGCTGGATTTTTTTTTCAAGGGCCATAATAGTGGAAAATTTATTTTAATTTTTTCCATTAAATTTTAATTATTGCTTTAATTTATTGATTATGTGTGTCGTTAATTATGTGTGTAATTCTTTTAAAATTGCATGTTTAACTTAATTAGGACGACATGGACATAAATTTTATTTATTGCTTTAATTAAATGTTATATGTTGCTAAAATTATGTGTGTATTTTGAACGCATGATTAGACATAATTATAACAACATAGGGCCCCATTTAATTTTAAAATTCCTCAATTTTAATAAAAAAAATTCTAAGTGGGAGAGGGAATTAATATGAAATTAAATCCCATGGTCTCCATTATTGGTTGTAGGTAATTTAACATAAAGACGAATATAAATTATATATACGTCACCCATCGTGGCATGTAATTTATGGTGTCTAGAATGTTATAGAAATTACTAGAACAAACTTCTGAAATTAATAAATTTTGAAAGGAATAAATACGGATTTTCTTTATTTCTGATTTGGGACGATTTTGTCAAAAACGGGTTCATCGAACTTGTAAGGCTGTGGGTTTTAAGCGAGATCGACGTGACTCCTCCACTACCTGGAAATCAAACCATTGATGAATATTGAATTGAAGTATTCTATTCAAGGCAAAATTACGAATAATTGGAAGGTATACACGCCACCCATCGTGGCGTACCAAGTTCCATATATTTCAAATAATTTAAGATTTGATGATGGTATACACTTAACTATGAAAAATAATATAGTCCACCCCAACGTGGCATATTGTTTAGTAATAGGACCGAAGTAACATTTAAACAAAATTAGGTGGTATACATGTCACACATCGTGGCGTACCAGAAGCTTATGGTGTTTATATGTTAGTGCATTAAATTTTAATAATTGTTAGAGGAATCAATAGATCTTAATAATTAATGCACCCTTATTTATGTGATGTTTTTATGCATGATTCTCAGGATAAAATGGGTTTTAATCCACTATTCACCATACTTAAGGATAACAAACTTACCGGACCTAACTATATTGAATGGAAACGAAATTTGGACATTGTGTTGACTGCTGAGGAGTACAAGTTTTGCACTTATGAACCCAAGCCTGAACAGCCTGCTGTTGATGCTCCTGAAGATGAGAAAGAGTATTATAAACGGTGGATTAAGGCTGATGAAATGTCGCGATGTTACATTCTGGCAGCAATGTCGGGTGTTTTGCAGCATCAGTATCAGTTTATGGCCACTGCTTCGGATATGCTCTTTAATCTCAAGGAACTTTTTGCAGATCAGAATAGGGCTGCTAGGCAAGTAGCCATGAAGGCTTTAATGAACACTCAGATGGCTGAAGGCACACCTGTAAGGGATCATGTTCTCAAGATGATGTCTCATCTGAATGAGATAGAGATCCTTGGTGCTGAACTTGACGGGGAAACCCAGATTGACATTATCCTTATGAGCTTGTCCAAGAGTTTTGAGCAGTTCCGCTTGAATTACAACATGAACAAGAGGCAGTATAGTCTCGCGGAACCGCTGATAGAACTTCAGGCAGCTGAAGGATTATTTCGGCAGAGTGTTCAAGTGAATGTGGCTGAGAAAGGTTCTTCCTCTAAGCCGAAAGGTATTAAGAAGAAGAAAAAGGCTCAGACACAGAAAGCTGTGAAGGCAGTGGGAGTTCAGGGTGGTGTGAAAAAGCCTAAGGGAAAGTGCTTCAGATGCAAACAGTCAGGTCACTGGAAATAGGATTGTCCTCTTCCTAAGAAGACAAACAATACTGGTATGTCTCTTTCTCTAGTTACAGAAACATTTATAGCGGCTATATCTACGAGCACTTGGTGTGTAGATACAGGAGCCACCGATCATGTTTGTAATTCTATGCAGGGGTTCCAACTATCCAGAATGCTTAGAGATGGTGAGATATACGTGTTCATGGGAGATGCTACGAAAGTAGCAGTAGTTGCAGTAGGAGTTATTCATTTATCTTTTGGTTCTGATAGGATTTTGGTTTTGAACAATTGTCTTTATGTACCTTCTTTTAGAAGGAATTTAATTTCGGTTTCTAAACTTGCTTTGGATGGTTATAATGTTTGTTTGGATCGTAATGTTTCTATTATGATGAATAAACGAATTATATGTTCTGGTACATTGCAAGACAATTTGTATATAATTAATCCTAGTCAACCTGCACTGCAACTGCAATTTAGGGAATTGAACAACACATCTTCTAACTCTACTAAAAGAAAGGAACCTTCTAGTTTGAACCAAACATATCTTTGGCACTTGAGATTAGGTCATATTAACTTGAGAAGGATTCAAAGACTGGTAGTAGACGGGCCTTTAAGCTCATTGGCAGTGGAGCCATTTCCAGTTTGTGAATTCTGCTTGGAAGGTAAAATGACTAATAGGCCTTTCAAGGCAAAAGGGAATAGAGCCAAACAACTGTTAGAATTGGTTCACTCTGATTTATGTGGACCCATGAATATCCAAGCAAGAGGTGGTTATGAATATTTCGTCACTTTCATTGATGATTATTCTAGATATGGGTACGTTTATTTGTTGCACCGTAAGTCTGAGTGCTTTGATAAGTTCAAAGAGTACAAAGCTAAAACGGAGAAGCGACTTAATAAAAGTATCAAGTCACTACGATCAGATCGTGGTGGCGAATACTTGCTTGGAGAATTTAGGGAATATTTATCAGAAAATGGGATAGAATCCCAGTTACTGCACCAGGCACACCCCAGCAGAACGGTGTAGCAGAGAGAAGGAACCGGACTCTTTTAGAGAGTGTTAGATCGATGATGAGTTATTCGGATTTACCCAAGTCGTTTTGGGGACATGCCTTAGAGACAGCAGCTTATCTTC
Source organism: Apium graveolens (assembly GCF_009905375.1). Classification (NCBI taxonomy): domain Eukaryota; kingdom Viridiplantae; phylum Streptophyta; class Magnoliopsida; order Apiales; family Apiaceae; genus Apium; species Apium graveolens. The sequence continues at coordinate 34,103,001 of NC_133652.1, forward strand.
TGAACTTAGTACCTTCTAAGTCGGTTCCTAAAACCCCCTTAGAATTATGGACTGGGGATAAACCGAGTCTAAGACATATTCGAATATGGGGTTGTCCAGCACATGTGCTGAACAAGAACGCGACTAAGTTAGAATCTCGTACAGAAGTAAGGTTGTTTGTAGGCTACCCCATGGGAACGAAAGGATATTTATTTTATAGTCCGAAGAATCGGGATGTCATTGTTAGCACCAATGCAAGATTCATGGAGGAGGACTATATAATGAATCACAAACCCATGAGTAGTGTCATTTTAGAGGAACTAGTGGGAGGGACAAATAATACCCATGAAGCTGTAGTACAAGTAGAACAACCACAACATAATGTACAACCTGACACTAATATTGCACCAGTGCCTCGTCGTAGTGGGAGGGTTGTTCAACAGCCTGATAGATTCATGTTTTTGGGAGAGTCTTCAGACTTGGTCCCTGGTGAACATGATGATGATCCCCGTACATACGAAGAGGCAGTACAAGACAAAGATGCAGATCTTTGGCAAAAGGCGATGGAATCTGAGATAGAATCAATGTATTCTAATCAGGTCTGGGAGCTCGTGGAACCACCCAAAGGTATAAAACCTATTGGATGTAAGTGGATCTACAAGAAAAAGAGGGGATTAGATAAAAAGGTGAAAGCCTGGAAAGCAAGACTTATTGCGAAAGGGTATACTCAGAAAGAAGGTATCGATTATGAGGAAACCTTTTCACCGGTAGTCATGCTTAAGTCAATCCGTATTCTTTTATCTATAGCAGCTCATCTCGATTATGAGATTTGGCAAATGGATGTCAAGACAGCTTTTCTTAATGGAAGTCTTGAAGAAACCATCTATATGCAGCAACCAAAAGGATTCATTAAGGAAGGCCAAGAGCATCTGGTATGTAAGCTTAAGAGATCTATTTATGGACTTAAACAAGCTTCTAGAGACTGGAATATTCGTTTTGATTAGGCAGTCCAGTCATATTGATTTGATCAAAGTCCAAGCGAATCGTGCGTGTATAAGAGAAGTGAAGGTAATGCAGTGGTTTTTCTAGTAATATATGTAGATGATATTTTACTCACTGGAAACAATGTTGAGATGTTGTCATCAGTAAAGGCATGGTTGTTCAAATAATTTGACATGAAGGACTTAGGTGAAGCGGCATACATCCTTGGGATCAAAGTTATAAGGGATCGCAAGAAAAGGATGTTGGCTTTATCTCAAGAGCCCTAAATTGATGAAGTATTAGCTCGTTTTAACATGCAGAACTCCAAGAAAGGTTTTTTACCTTTTAAGCATGGAGTTGCTCTATCTAAGAAGCAGTGTCCTTCGACACCTAAGGATATAGAGAGCATGAAAGCAGTTCCTTATGCTTCAGCATGTGGAAGCTTAATGTATGCTATGTTATGTACGAGGCATGACATCTGCTTTGCTGTAGGCATGGTTAGTAGATATCAGTCGAACCCAGGTCAGGAACATTGGAGTGCAGTAAAAACTATACTCAAGTACCTGAGAAGGACTAAGGAGTATATGTTAATTTACAAGGCCTCAGATCTATTTCCTTTGGGATATACTGATTCAGATTTCCAATCAGATAGGGATAAGAGGAAATCAACCTCGGGATATGTTTTTACTTTAGGAGGTGGAGCCGTTATATGGAGGAGTGTAAAGCAGAAATGCATTACAGACTCCACCATGGAGGCCGAGTACGTGGTGGCCTCTGAGGCTGCCAAGGAGGCTGTATGGTTCAGGAACTTCCTTTTGGACTTAGATGTGGTACCTAATTTGCCTAGGAGCTTGACGGTGTATTGTGATAACACTGGTGCTGTGGCAAATTTAAAGGAACCGCGAGACCACAAAGCAGCTAAACATATTGAACGTAAGTATCATCTCATACGAGGAATCGTAAAGCGAGGGGATATAGTTATGGCTCACATATCATCAGAAGACAACCGAGCAGATCCTTTCACAAAGAGCTTGCCAACCAAGGTTTTTGACAAACATGTGGAAGCGATAGGAGTCAGATGGATGGACACATAGAATTTTATGTAATAGTGGATTAAATAAACACTGATGTACACATATAATATTTTGAGTATAAGTGGGAGATTGTTAGTGTATACTGAAAATATTTATTTGAAGTATGTACATTTATTTCTGGCCAGTTTATTTGAGAATCATTTGAATGTTTACATGTTGTCTAATATTATATATTGTGAACAATCTAGTATCAAATGGGATACAGAATATTAGATTGTTAAATACGGTTATATAATATAATAAGGTTCACAGCACATGTGGTGTTGGACAATCCACTGGTATGGCTGTAGTATTATTTAGATTAGTTTATATTGACTAATAAATAATACTAGTATACTTTGTGTATATTGAACAGGATCAAATTTAGAATTGTTCCCTTAATACTGATTAAGAAGGAGAACTAAGATTCTATGTTATTATTAATGCTTAGGTTCTTAATCCGGAAATAGTAATTGACACGTGTATATTATTTACATGCTTTGATTTATATATAAAATAATTCTTTTGAATTATATCATTATATTTTGGGTGATGGAATTATATACATGGTGGATATTATTTATTGAAGGAATCCATGTCCTGATAATATTCGGGTTAATGATGTCCCCTTGAAAGCTCAAAAAGATTTAATTATGTGAAACCCTGCAGGTGGAATTTATTCTGGCATAATTAAATAAAGGTTGAGTGGATGATCAAGGATAAAAGATATTAATTAAATAAATTATCAGTAATTTATTTAATTAATGGACATATGATATTTTAAACATGGGGAATTTAATAAGCAAATAATATTGGAACCGAATTAATTAAATTACGGTATTAGGAAAGGTAGTGCAAATATTAATTCTTTAGTGGATTGAATTAATATTTAATTACATTGGGCTAGGCTCAAGATGTAATTAGAAGGCCCAACTTAATTATCCATGGTCCCTATTGTAACCTATATATATTCTTATTCTCTTCTTGCTTGGCAATTGTGTGAAAACATATTGTAGCCACCAAGGAGCAAGAAGAGAGGATAACTTGAGAAGATGGAGGACACACTTCGCTCAAGGGAATTTGGGAATACAATAGAAGAGCGTGGAATCAACCATTAACAACGTAATCCTCTTTTCGTAATCTTTATCGTAAAATATAGTAACACCTTAAGTCCGTGGTTCCCAACACACCCATGATTACTGGTTCCAACTGCTCACTCTCTGTATCCGAATCTTCAAAATCTATCTTCTCCGGAACACCAAGAACTTTGACTGTCTCCTCAGCTGTATCTAAAGTCCTCTTGCGAGTACGAGAACGTGTTTGCATAAACGCTCGCTAAAGTACCTGAAACACAATCGGAAATAATAAGTAACAAGTCTTAATCAATGAGTCCTAATGACCACTGATGGTAAGTACATAAACTAAACAAATACGTCGAGTCCCCGGCAGCGGCGCCAAAAACTTGTTAGGGCGGAAAACACGCGCTAATAATACATGCAAGTATACGCGTTCGCAAGTAATATATAATACTTTCTAGTTCGTTCCCACAGAGACTCAGACTAATTATGTTCAATTAACACTCTCTCACCAATGTATAATTACTTCTCAATATCAAGACAATAACATTTAGATTTGATTAACTAATTATTAACTATAATTAACTACGAGAATTAAACACTTAATTGACACTTGAATTAACAATAGTAAACACACATGAGATCACAACTTCATTACTACTTCCTTCAATAGTTATTGTTATTACCCTTAGCATGTAACGGTGATGATATTAATCGAACAACACGAAACTGATAAAAGCCAACTTTCACTGTACTAATACCATTCTACCAAGCATCCATAATTAAGACAGAAGTTGAATAGGCATCAATTATGTTGAGACCCTATATGTCTACAGAATTTGACAACATAACGATTTAAGCACAAGTTATTCCTTATGATTACACAGGGCAAGTAAAATGGTTAGAGTTACCCACTAATCATACATACACATACATGAACCTATGCTAGCATGGCAAGTTCTAAACCTCAAGATCCACTGTCGCTTCACAAGAGATTAACATCTTATCTTATATGTTCGCGATGCACATAAGACGAATAAGCACAACCAATACTAGATATCATACAATCATCACACACTAAGGTATTAAACAACTAACTAAATAATTCCATAGCAAATCCGTTACGACCCCATGATCACGATTAGCCCATGATAGAACTCATCGTCACCATGGGTTCATATGAAAACATGATAATAACACACGAGAATAATTAAATAAACTACTTATATCAAACCAGAGTACGTCACAAGAGTAAATAGGTTCAAAGTAAAGAAAACTAGCATCCACTGTTATAATGAATTAAAGAATCATAAGAAACTATGCTTCCTCTTCGTTGCGGTGTGCTAAAACGGTCTTCTTCCTTATCTCCTCGCTCCTCGATTGATACTACGATTCAACACACGTGAAACGTCTCTGAAAAATACTTATATAGGAGTCCCACAAAACCCAGCTATCTCAGAAGTTGGAAGCTCAACAGAATTAGGAGTCTAAAAATATTAATTTTAATTTACGTCCCTGAGCGTCCGCTCAGCAATCCTGAGCGGGCGCTCAACTTCCTGAGCGGTCGCTCAGCAGAGCTGAGCGGGCTCTCAGAACCTTTCTGCAAAAATCTCTATTTTGCTCCCGTTCCTTGCTGCATTCTGCTCCTATCTGCCCACTTGCAATGCCAAACACATGCCAAGGCTTATTCTTGATGAAATCTCTCCACAAATACAAGTAATACCCTGAAATGCACAAACACTAGAAAAACGCATCAAATACACAAAATACTTGATTTCAAGACATCAATTTAAGCTATTATAAGACATTCTAAGTGGTATAAAATGCCACTTATCAGAAGTTTTATCCGTTGATGCACTCATCCGTTGATGGATGTTATCCGTTGAAGCTTTAGAGACATTCGCGGAGGCTTTGTTTCTCATCTGTTGAAGGTCTTTAATTTACCAGTTGATACTACTTCATTTATACAAAATTACAAGGCATAAAATATTTATAATTAGCCCTCCTATTTGCATATCCACTAGTAGTCAACATGACTTATAATTTCCTACAACTTCTAAGAATTATAACTCATTTACAAAGACTGAAATGTGCTACAATACTAAACTTATTTCTAAGTAAAGCTACTCCATCAAAGGATAGCCAAAGTGGTCTTATCCGTTGAGGCTACAAACACTAGTTTTCTACTTAAGTGTTTTGTTTAGCTTATCATCAAACTAGTACACATATATTCCTAACAATGTACTTAGCTGATTTCAACTCATCAAATGCAGAATCTGTTACTTGTCTATTTAGGAAGACAAGTCAAGATGAAAGTTGGCTATAGCACAAGAAGTTGTCCCATCTAAACTTCAAGACCATGAATGAGCTAGTCAAGAAAGATTTGGTTAGAGGTATTCCTCAAGTGGAATTTTTAAAGGATGGATTGTGTGATGCCTGCCAAAAAGGGAAAGTAGATTTAAGCATCGTTCAGAAAGAAGCTTGAATCATTAATTGAAGAAACTTTACAGTTACTTCACATGGACTTGTTTGGACCAATAAATGTGTTATCTATCTCAAAGAAGAGGTATTGCCTAGTAATTGTGGATGATTTTTCAAAGTTCTCTTGGACATATTTTCTAAAGTCAAAAGATGAGGCTAGTGAAATCATCACCAATCACATAAGGCAAGTTAACAATCATCCTGACTTCAAGGTTAGAAGAATCAGGAGTGATAATGGAACTGAGTTCAAGAATTCTGTGATGAGAGTATATTGTGAAGAAAATGGGATCATGCATGAGTTTTCTACAGCCAGGACTCCACAACAAAATGGAGTGGTAGAAATAAAGAATAGGTCTCTCATTGAAGCTGCAAGAACAATGCTGGAAGAATCAAAGTTACCAACATATTTTTGGGCTAAAGATGTAAATACTGCATGCTACACTCAGAATATCTCTTTGATTAATCAAGCAAAATGCATGACTCCCTACCAGTTGTTCAAGAACAGGAAGCCAACGTTAAACTTTCTACATATCTTTGGCTGTAAATGCTATATCTTAAGGAATCAAACTGATCAACATGGAAAGTTTGATGCCAAAGTAGATCAAGGAATTTTTGTTGGATATGCTGTTGGGAAAGCATATAGAGTTTACAATCTAAGAACCAACATTATTATGGAATCTATACATGTTGTGTTTGATGATAAAAAGATTGAAGGACTGATATATGGAGATTTCCATGAGAGCCTCAAATTTGACAATGTGGAGATTACTTGTGAAGACAGTGATGATGATAGTGATCAAGAAACAATGGCTAAGGATAATGCAGAAAAGACAATCTCCAATGATGCTCAAAATTCAGCATTTGTCGAGTTGCACAATGCATCATCCGTCGGTAGACAATCAACTTCATCCGTCGAGATACAAAGTGCATCATCCATCGGAATAATTAGAGAAGCTGAGAGTCAAAACATATCACCTACAGAAAAAACTCCTTCAAATCAAAGATTCATAAACTCAGGGGGAGTTTCTTCTAATCAAAACTCAGTCACACATCAAGACAATGATGAGGCCTCTTCATCTAGAGATAATATACCTCCACAGAGAAAATGGACTAGAGATCACCCTTTTGAGCTCATTATTGGTGATGTTTCTTCTAGAGTTCAAACAAGGAAAGCAACTCAAGAAGAATGTATGTATAACAGCTTTCTTTCTAAGGAAGAACCAAAGATAGGAAAGAAGCTCTGTTGGATCCTGATTGGGTTTTAGCTATGCAATAAGAGCTAAACCAATTTGAAAGAAACAAGGTATGAAAGCTAGTACCCAAGCCTAAAGAAAAGAATCCAATTGACACCAAGTGGGTATTCAGAAACAAGATGGATGAAAATGGCATAGTGGTCAGGAACAAAGCTAGATTAGTTGCTAAGGGTTGCTGTCAATAAGAAGGAATAGATTTTGATGAAACCTTTGCTCCTGTTACAAGACTTGAAGCCATCAGAATTTTCTTAGCCTATGAAGCCCATGCCAATTTCAAAGTCTATCAAATGGATGTCAAAAGTGCCTTTCTGAATGGAGAGTTGGAGGAGCAAGTATATGTCAGTCAGCCTCCTGGTTTTGAAGATCCAAATTTTCTAGAATATGTCTACTATTTTTTGAAAGCACTTTATGGATTGAAGCAAGCACCTAGAGCCTGATATGATACTTTGTCAAAGTTTCTCTTAAAAAATCACTTCACAAGAGGTAATGCTGACAAAATTTTATTCTTTAGAAATGTAAATGGCCCTAGTATACTTGTTCAAATTTATGTAGATGTTGTTATATTTGGCTCTACAGATGAAAAACTTTGCAAAAAGTTTGTCAAATTGCTGCAAAGTAAGTATGAAATGAGCATGATGGTAGAGCTAACTTACTTTATTGGTTTACAAGTTAAGCAAGTTAGTGATGGAATATTCATTAGTCAAACCAAATATATTTATGATCATTTAAAGAAGTTTGATCTAATGAATTGCACATCTGCAAAAACTCCCATGGCCACTACAAATAAACTTGAATTAAACACTTCTGAAAAGTATGTGGATATTTCAACCTATAGAGGCATGGTTGGCTCACTTTTGTACTTAACAACTAGTAGGCCAAATATAATGTTTGCTACTTGTCTTTGTGCTAGATTTGAGGCTGATCCTAGAGAATCTCATTTGGTAGCAATAAAGAGAATTTTCAGATATCTCAAGGGCACACCAAAACTTGGCATTTGATACCCTAGAGATTCTGGTTTTGATGTAACTGGTTATTCAGATGCAGATTATACAGGTTATAAAATTGATAGAAAAAGTACAACAGGAACCTGTCAATTTCTAGAAAACAAGCTAGTACCTGGTTCAATAAAAAGCAAAAACCAGTTTCTACTTCTACAGCTGAAGCTGAGTATATTGCTGCTGGTACTTGCTGTGCACAGATTCTATGGGTGAAAAACTAATTGTTGGACTATGGTCTACAAGTGGATGGAATTCCTATTTTCTATGATAACACAAGTGCAATTGCCATCACTGAAAATCCAGTACAACATTCAAGAACAAAGCACATAGACATCAAGTACCACTTCATTAGGGAACATGTGATGAATGGTATTGTGGAACTTCATTTTGTTCCAAGTGAAAAGCAGCTTGCAGAAATCTTTACCAAGCCACTTGATGAATCCACCTTTACTAGGTTGGTAAGTGAGTTAGGTATGCTTAATTATTCTTAAATTATTTTTGATAATTTTGCAAGTTGTAATGCAACCAGAAACTTAATTAATTTTTTTTTATTTTAGAAGAAATTTTGGCTAAGTAAAAATTTTGCATCTCGACGGATGTTCATTATCCATCGAGTTTGATCATCCGTCAAAATATTATAGCCTTGTAAAAAAATCAATTACTTTTCTGGATTATTTTACACCCGACGGATAATTGCTTTATTCACATCCGTCGAATTGTCTACATCTTAGCCGTTAAAAGTATTGAACATTAACCATCGGATATACTTACAGTATGTAAGTATATCACGGCGTATAATTGACAGAATTTTGATAGTTTATTTTAATTTTAAATGGCTATTTTGGGTAATTCTCATTGGGTCTTTAATTTTTATTTTTAATTTTTATCTCATTTTATTTGAGAGTACATAAAAGCCTAACTTCAGTTTATTTTTGCTTTTATCTCTCCCTACTGCTATTAACTATTCTCTTCTCTCTCAAAGCAAAACCCTTTTCTTCTGCAATTTCCTTGCTTTAACAATGGCACCAGTATTAAAGATAACGTCTCAGTCAGGATTCATATATGAGAATAACAACTTTGTGGATCTAGTGAACAAAGAGATTCCAGCATCTGAAGATTATCACAAAATGATGGATTTTGTGAAAGGTTGCAAGCTCAGTTATGCCATGCTGGAATCACCCACTATCTACTGTAAAGTTGTGGAAGAGATGTGGACCACTGTTGTATATCAATCTAATGACAAAACCATCACTCTCTCCATTAAAGGTAAAGAACATTACATTAACAGTGATATTATCAAAGCATGCTTTAAAATTCTTGATAACACTACTACTAAGCCACACACAGATGCTGATATAGTTAATTTTCTAAATTTTATGGGCTATGCACTTCCTACCACTAAGTTAAGTGAAATTATGAGGCTAGGTCTTAGAAAAGAGTGGAGTTATTTGTGTGATATAGTTACCAAGGTGTTTTCTGGTAAAATAAGTAACTTTGATTTTGTCAACACTACAATGCTTAACATGTTTTACATGCTTCTTACTGATAAGTACTACAATTTCAGTGATGCCATCATGTTTGAATTAGGATACAAGTTAGGGGAAATCAAAAAGAGATTTAAAAATATTTATTATGCTAGATTCTTCATGATTATTGCTAACTATATTTGTGAGAATCTTGTAATTGAGAACCCAACCAACAAACTAAATTGTTGGGTTCAAGAAAGAAGAGTGATTGCAGATTTAAACAGGGCTGATCACCACAAAGAGGGGCCCCTGTTCTATTTGCCTATTATGGAATTGCCTCAGGTAAGTGAGGTAACTGTTTTTGTCTCTGCCACTACTTCTCAACCACCTATTTCTTTGCCTTCAATGTGGCAATGACATCTATAAATGTGACCAAACAGATGCCTACTCAAGCCACTAAACCAAAGGTTTCTAAATCCAAATCAAATAAAGCCCCCTCTGGTTTCTCTCAAAAGAAACTAGTTGCAAAATCCACCAAACACCAAGAAGGGAGTGTGAAGGAGAGTGAGGTAGGTGAGGGATAGGGTGAAAATCAAAGAAGACCTAAGGATAAGGTTGGAGAGGTGAGTGAATCCAAGCCTAGCCACACTGCAGTTTCCCAATAAACTACGGTGATTAATAAGGACAATAGCTCATCGCTAGTTGCATCCTCCCAAAAGGATGTGACTATTGAACAAAGCTCTCAGCCAAGAGCACAAGCCAAAAGGGCAAGGGACACAAGCTCACCCCAAACGTATGCCAGAAAGAAGAAATCTAAAAATACTGGGGATGCACAAGGATCACACACAGTGCAAACTGCAGCTAAAGACTCAGTCACTGCACCATCTCAAATTCAGTTTGATGTGGCTCCAATAAATGTGGAGTCACAACCAAAATCTTTGACTATTGAAGTACCAAATATACCAAACTCACCCACACACTCACTGGATGTGGATATGATTAACACATCAATCCTTGATTCTCCTTCTTTAACTCTATTGGAGAAGCCAAAATTCAATGCAAGTGAGCATATTCTTTTAGATGATTTGTTGGATCACTTGCCAATTCTTTCAGGAACTGTTGAGACTTCTGTGCCAAAATTTTCATCAATCTACACAAAGTCCACAATAGTTTCCACTCCAAACTCTATCATTTCTTCTATACCGGTGGATATTGTTCATCCGTCGGTTAGTGATTGTATCCCGACGGATATGCCTAACAGCAGTCATCCGTCGGCAATTCTAACTATAACCCCGGCGGATGTTCCTCATCCGTTGGTACTCACTACACAAGCTGAATTTTCAAAAATTGTTTCAAGTGTATATGATGTGGCGCCCTCCAAACCCGGGTCAGAAGTTTGGGGTCCACAGACACACCTTATTTATAACCTTCTTATAACAATATTAAAGATAATAATAATATGCAATGACCCTACTTACCAACTACCACGGATCGCAACAGGTTAAAGTATGCACACAAGCCAAACACACTAATATATTACATACCGATTAAATCCCAACCATTCAAACTCGAACTGAGTATTAAACATATTACAAACTTTTACAATTTACATTATTCCAAAAGAAGTCTACTAGCTCAGCTTCAACAACCTTAATCCCTAGCTCTCGCACTGGACTGGGGATCCTTGCTACCAACTGGTTCCTTCTTAACTGGAAAGAGTATGAACAACATCGCACAAATGAGCTAACTAGCTCAGCAAGTCACAATGATAAAAATGAGAATAATGATCATCGAGTGAATATGGTTATGATGTCAAGTGAACAATGGATTATGATTTAGAATTGGATACTATATTTTTATTTTAAAACCAAGGTTAGGCTGCTGATCAGTCACACACTAACCCCGAGCAAAGCACACAACATTGCTCTAACTACTGGATCCAAGGCACACATTGGCCTAACTTGACCATTATATGGTCTGACCACGAATCTGGTCCACAATTTTATAAAAACAATCCAATTCTAACATAATAACAAGATTAAACAATAATAAACAATAATCAGAATCATTAATAACAGTGAGTGTTTAACAATGAAAGGGTTTCAACCCTTGTGTGGATCAACAAGGTACTTTCAAGGCTTGGATGTTGGGTAATGAAAGAATTGGATAACAAAGGAACCAATGTTTCATGGTTTCAAGAATTTGGTCTTTCAAAGCATAAGATACCATGGGTTGAGTATATAATAATTCAGTTCAGTGTCTGGTATTTAGTTTGTACGTATTTGTGGAGTAGTATCGTAGATTTGTGGTTCGTGTTTGGGTATACAATAATCAATGGCTTAGAAAGAATATGGTTCATGGCTCACGAACAATAACTGAAATCAGGGTTTAGGTTTCTGTGCTTCAAAGCACTTGCAATGTCAACAAGACTATCAAGTACTACAATATCTCGAGAAAGATCAGAACACTTTCCTGGTATTAACAACTATCCTGCACTCGCTTCTAATCACAATCGTTTTACTCCTCAACTACCTGTTTCCCTTTCCTATGTCTTGCCTCTTCTGCTCACATAGTATAAGCATCTATCAATCATTAACTCATAGGATTCTATTCAACACATACTTCTATCTACCCTTCGTTTCACCCAAATCCGATTAACGGATTGAAAGTTATGCAATAACCAAGTAAACACCGAATATATAGACCGATAGTCAATCAACAAGCCACGTATAACACATAATACATCACGTAATCAATGACATATCATTTATAAAGAAGTCTCGGGTCATAAATATGCTTTCGGGTATTTAAAATGATTTTTAAAGTATTTTTCAGAATTAATACGGGTCGTTGGATCAATTTCGGGTTAATAAACAGGGTTCGGTTGGCCAATTATGGCTTCGAAACAATTTTATAATAATTATCGATCCTTGAAAATAATTTAGAATAATATTTTAAAGCTCGAAACTATTTTTCAGAATTTTTAAATCATTTTTAAATAATTAAATCTAATTAAATAATTAATTAAAATCAATTAATAATTAATTAAATCAATTAATCAATTAATTTCCGAATTAATTGACCAATTAATTAATTAAAAATTAACTGAAATTAATTAACTAATGAATTCAGATTTATTTTGAATTAAAAATAATTTTCAGAATTAAAATAATAATTTTTAGAATTTTCAGAAATTAAAAACGAATTTTTCTAATAACAATAAATAGGAAATATGATTTTTAAACATTTTTAAAACAGGAATCCTAAATTTGCAAAGTCTGGAAACTTCAGGGACCTAACTATATCGTCCCCAAAAGTCCAGGGACCAAACTGCAAATTTTACACCCCGTCGCCGAAAAACACAGGGGTGGCCGGAGAACACGTTCCCGGCGTCCTCACCCCACCAACACCTCCAGATCACATCTATACTTTACCAGGAACACAACCAAGCCAACAAATCGTTCTAATCATCCCTGAGTTGGCCGGAATTTGGCCGTGAAGTTTGCCAGTTTCCGGCGAACTTCGGAAATATTCAAAATACAACTCCCTTCTCTACAGACCTCGTTGATTCATGAAACTTATACGACTAGAATGCAAATTTCACAGAGAACACAATCCACTATATCACAACATCAATCTATTCCAAAATAAGAAACCCCCAAATTTCAATTAAGAACATTCATACGGGTTATAAACCCTAATTTTAAAATTCGAAAATCAAACTCAAATTTGAACATGTTATTGAACTCCAAATCAGACGTATAATATATCAAAATCATCAGGAAATCAAGCTCTACAACATGAAATCATCAAATCGTACAAACAATCATCCGAACAAAAATTCATATTTTTAATCAAAATAATTCAAAAATAAATAAAAATATATAAAATCAACCTTTGATTCTGCAGTAAAATAGGTTATGGAATCTGATAGAGCTCTTCAAGACCTTCAAATCTGGTACTCGAGCTTTTCAAACAAAGATCAATAACACCTTCAAAAGTTGGTTTGATTTTTGGAACAGTTTATGAATATATGATTTTTCTCTGTAAAATTATATAATTATCTGTCTGCAATTGATTTTGGATCATTCCAGATATAAAATGGTACGTTTATTTGTAAAAACTGATCCAAACGGTATCGGTTTTCGGGATAATTATCCAAATCAGTACAATTTGTACTGCGGTCTTGGTCTCAGCGCCTGGTTACACATATTACGAAGTGATAATTGTGATAGTTTAATAAAAAAAAACTCCCGTTTATCGAAAATACGGGTTTTATTGATTTACCGAAACGAATATTGTATCGTAAATGTTGCGCCGGGTCCCGCGCAGGACAAACCGTATGCCGGATCGAAAAAGTCGAAACATGGAAAAGGCTCGGAATATTACAATTAGGTTAGGAAGGAGTTCTCGGAAGAGTTTCGGGTTCCAAAAATGTAACAACGGTTGACGTAGGTTGGTTCCCGTTTTTATAAAATAGATTTTAAATACTCGGAAAAAGATTTTATAAATTTCATATGATTCATATAAATTCATAAATCAACATAATAATAATTAGGAAGATATGACAATTATCTATATTTTATTTTGGACATATAAAAATTGAAATACTCAATTAATACTATTTTTGAATATTCAAATACAAATAACACTTAACAGTTAATTCACAGAATAGATACTGAACACACATAATAATTATTTAATAGCAAAAATAATTACACGATATATCCCGGATATTACATATGAGTTAGTGGTTGTACAATCACTCCTAGGTTTGAGGGAAGGAAGTGAACAGAGTGAGAGGCTGAGTTGCACTCAGGCAAAAGGAGAGGAAATGAGAGAAACATTGCAGACTATTTCTTCCAGTCTGGCAAAAGTGAGTGAGGGGAGTTCCACCTTAGTGGGTGAAGGTGAGGGTGTGAGGGTGGTGAGCCAAGGGGAGCCCTTGATACAAGAACAGAGAGAAATTGAGAGAAAAGCAGGTATAGCTGAATGGGAAGAGCCCATTATAAGTGAGTTAATGGATGTCAATGATGCTGAAAAAACAACTAATTCAGCAAGAATATCAAGTTGTCTTAGATTTTGTTTCTTATGAAGCTGAGGCATTTACTCACCCTGTCTCAACCTATCAAGTTCTAGCTGAGCAGGATGTTAGATATATTTGATAATGTCATGTCTAATATGATTTATGTTTAGTTTTCAGATCTTACTTAAATAGGACAAATCAGTACTTAACTGAAATCAGCACTTGTACTGAAGTCAGAACTTAAGTGATCAGTAGTTAAGGTTCAGGAGATATTTATCAGGAGATAATATCAGAACTTAAAGGAAACTTTCAGATAAGGAAGGCGGCTGATTGAAAGGAAAGAAGATCGAGACAAACGTAAGAAGAGATATGCATGGAGAAGGAATTCTATGAAGAATGGAATACTTGGAAGAAAAGATATCTGATTGATATATTTTAGGAAGCATAATTATATTCCATATCAATTAGTGATTATCTTGTAGCTGTGTAGTATATAAACACAGACATAGGGTTTACACTATAAGTGTTATCATTATCGAGAATATTATTATTATAACCCTAGCAGCTCTCGTGATATTTTTTCATCACCGAGAGAGGACAGTTCCATATTGTAATAGAGTTTATTGCATTGAATAAAGTCTATTTTATGTTACTTGTGTTATTTGAATTTGATTTGATTGTGCTATACACTGTATTCAACCCCCTTCTACAGTGTGTGTGACCTAACAAGTGGTATCAGAGCCTATCTGTTAACACACAAACAGTTTAAGATCCAAAAATAATCATGTCTGAAGCAGAAACTCCAACCAAGCCCACCAAAACTGAAGAACCACAAAAGACTCAAATCCATAGTCGATATGAGGCTATTAGAGTTCCCATACTGAAGCCATCTGAATATCCCATATGGAAGGTGAGGATGACTATGTTTCTGGAAGCTACTGATCCAGAATATCTTGACAGAATCCATGAAGGACCTCACAAGCCAACAAAACTCGCTGTTGTAGTTGCAGGTAAAGCAGCAAAGTTTGTTCCAAAGGAGAAGAGTGATTACACTGCTGAAGATATTGCTTCAATTGCTAAGGATGCTAAGGTACGACACTTGCTGTATAGTGCCATTGATAATGTAATGTCAAACAGGGTAATTAACTGCAAGACTGCAAAGGAGATATGGGATGCCTTGGAGACAAGGTGCCAGGGAACTGATTCGATTAAGAAAAACAGGAAGACAATACTCACTTAAGAGTATGAACACTTTGACTTAAAGCCTAATGAGTCATTGATTGATTTATATGACAGATTTGGCAAACTCTTGAATGATTTGTCACTAGTTGATAAGGAGTATGATATTGAGGATTCAAACCTTAAATTCCTGTTAGCTCTTCCTGAAAGTTGGGATTTGAAGGCAGCAATTATAAGAGACAACTATAATCTTGAAGAAACAACTCTTGATGAAATTTATGGGATGCCCAAGACTCGTGAACTTGAGATGGAACAAAGAAGCAAGAGGAAAGGAGGAAAGTCAATGACAATTGCTCTTAAGGCTAAAGAAGAATCTCCCAAGGCAGCTACCTCAAGGAAAGGCAAGGGAAAAGCGCTCATCACAAAGTCTGATACTGAGTCATCAAGTTCTGATAGTGATGATGACTCAGAAACTGAAAGCTTGCGTGAGATGGATGATGATGAAGAGATGATGAAGCTGTGTGCTCTTATGGTGAAAGGAATTACAAGGATTGCATACAGGAAGTTCAGGAAGGGAAAGAGGTTTTCCAGAAAAGGTACGAGTTCTGATAAGAAGAATTTCAGAAAATCTGAAGGCAAAGGAGGGAAGTCTGACAGAGGAGATCACTCAAATGTTAAATGCTATAATTGTGGTGAGAAAGGCCACATATCTCCTGATTGCAAGAAAATGAAGAGTGACAAAGGCAAGGCTCTTGTCATAAAGAAGAAAAGCTGGACAGACACTTCAGATTCTGAAAGTGAGAAGAACTATGCCTTGATGGCAAATGCTGATATGGCAAATGCTGATAGCTGTCCCGAAGCTGCTGAGTTAAAGGTACCTCAAACTACTTATGCCTTTCATATTGATGATATTAATGAGTTGAGAAGATATCTTAAAACCATGTTTATTATTTATAGAGATCAAACTTTAACATGTGAAAGATTAACTTCTGAAAATCTTGCTTGTAAAAAGAGGAATGATTATTTAGAAAAAGAGTTAGTCATGTTCCATCAAACTCAGAAAGATAGAGATGATGCTTTCTATGTTAGAGATGAAGTACTTAAAATGAATGAATCTCTAAAAACTGAGCTAGAAAAGGAAAGAGAGATTATCAGGACTTGGACTAAGTCTGGCAGAACAACTCAGAATTTGTTAAGTAGTGGAAACTGGAAAGAGGGCTTAGGTTATGAAGATGATAAGAATGATAAAGGAACTGTAGAAATTAAGCCTATAGTTGTTAAACAAAAGCCATAGTTAAAACATGTTAAGTTTGTAGCTGTAAAGTCTGAAACTGAAAAATCATAAGTTAAAGAGGAATTAACTTCTGACAAACTAAAACAGGAAAAGACAACTGAAGTAAACGTGGGCTTAATGACAAAGAAGCAGCTAAAGCATAAGCTGAAAGAAGTTAAGAATATAAACAAGGTAAAGTCACCTAGGAAAAATAGGAATGGAAAGGAAGGTGTAAATAAAGGCAATGATTATAAGCCTGTTCCTAATGCTCCTAGAAAAATATGTCATAACTGTGGAAGTTCTAACCATCTGGCTTATTTTTGCAGGAAGAATAAGAACATAAACTCCTTACCTTCAAAGTCAGGAGTTAAGAGTCAGTCTGTTAGATATAGGCCACAAAATCCTTGTTTTCATTGTGGTAGTTTATGACATTCCATTTATACTTGTAAGGAATATCATAGTTTGTAATATGATTATTATCAAATAAAACCTTCTTTAAAGAAAGTTAGCATTATTCCTTCTAGTGTAAGTTCTGATACAAAGTCTTATAGTATAAAAACTGATAAGAAAAATGTTAACATAAACTCTGATACTAAATCCGCTGCAAATGTTAACAAACTTAATAAGGCCACAGGATCCAAGCAAGTCTGGGTCCTTAAAACTAATCATTAGTGGTCTTTGTAATTGCAGGGCAACAGGAAAAACATCCTAGTTCTGGACAGTGGATGTTCAGGACATATGACTGGAAATAAAGCCCTGCTATCAGACTTTGTGAAGATGGCTGGCCCAAGTGTTTCTTATGAAGATGGCAACATTGGAAAAACATTGGGATATGACAATATCAATCTTGGGAATGTCATCATTAAAGAAGTAGCTCTGGTCTCAGGACTTAAACATAATCTGCCGAGTGTTAGTCAAATCTGTGATAGAGGTTATCATGTGGATTTCTTTGGAGAACACTGTGAAATTGTAAGCAAATCTACAGGCAAAGTTGTTCTGAAAGGATACAGGCATGGTAACATTATGAAGCCAAGCTTTCAACAAGTACTGATGGGTATGCAATCTGTGTAGTGAGTAGAGCATCAATTGAAGAAAGCTGGAATTGGCACAAGAAACTCTCTCATTTAAATTTCAACAATATAAATGAACTGGTCAAGAAAGATCTTGTGAGAGGACTGCCAAAGTCTGAATTTGCTCTTGATGGCCTTTGTGATTCTTGTCAGAAGGCTAAACAAAGAAAATATTCATTCAAGAGCAAGACTGAATCATCAATTCTTGAGCCTTATCACCTACTACATGTTGATCTATTTGGTCCAGTGAATGTCATGTCTATTGCAAAGAAGAAATATGTTATAGTCATAGTGGATGAGTTCACCAGATACACATGGGTGTATTTCTTGCACACAAAAAGTGAAACTGCATCTATCTTGATTGATCATGTCAAGAAACTGGATAAATTGGTCAAAGATTTTGTGAAGATAATAAGAAGTGATAATGGCACTGAGTTCAAGAATTTGACAATGGAAGAGTTCTGCAAAGACCATGGACTTAAGCAGGAATTTTCTAGCTCCTGGAACTCCACAGAAAAATGGAGTTGTTGAAAGAAAGAATAAAACTCTTATTGAAGCTGCACGGACAATGCTTGATGAAGCAAAGCTACCAACCTATTTTTGGGCCGAAGCTGTGCAGACTGCTTGTTTTACTCAGAATGCAACACTCATTAACAAGCAAAGAAAGACAACATATGAGATGGTGAAGAAAAAGAAGCCAAATCTGAAGTATTTTCATGTATTTGGATGCAAGTGTTTTGTTCTTAAGACTCATCCTGAACAGCTATCCAAATTTGACTTAAAAGCTGATGAAGGAATTTTTGTTGGATATCGACTTTCCACAAAAGCCTTCAGAGTCTACAATTTAAGATTTCAATGATCATGATCAGCTGAGATTCGAAAATGAAGACTTAAATTCTGATACTGAAAATCCTGACAGTCTAAGTCCTGATACTGCAAACTCTGATGGATTAAACTCTGATGTCATTGAAACTGTGGTGACTACGTCAAAGGAAGATGCACCTGTGCAGGGGGGCATACTGAAGATACAATCACATCTCAAGAAGCATCAGAACATACAACTGGCTCATCAAGTTCTGATAAGCCAAGTTCTGATAGTTCTGAAAACTTAAATTCTGAAGAATCCAATTCAGAGAGCATAGTTTCAGGGGGAGCATCAGAAAATATTGATGAAGATGGCATGGATCATGAGGGAGCATCCAGTTCTAGAGAAAACCTTCCATCTGCAAGGAAGTGGACTAAATCACATACACCTGACTTAATTATTAGAAATCCTGATGCAGGTGTCAGAACTAGAACAGCTACTTCAAGTGAATGTCTCTATAATTCTTTTTTTTTCTCAGACTGAACCAAAGAAAGTATAAGAAGCTCTTCAAGATGCTGATTGGGTGCAAACAATGCAGGAAGAGTTAAATGAATTTGAAAGAAACAAAGTCTGGACCTTAGTGCCAAGACCAAAGAACAGATCTGTTGTTGGTACAAAGTGGGTGTTCAGAAACAAAACTGATAGTGATGGCATAATTACAAGGAATAAATCAAGGTTGGTTGCAAAAAGATATTCTCAACAGGAGGGAATTGATTATGCTGAAACATTTGCACCAGTTGCTAGATTGGAAGCCATAAGGATATTTTTGGCTTATGTTGCTCACAAAAAGTTTACTGTCTTTCAAATGGATGTGAAAAGTGCTTTTCTCAATGGAGAATTGGAAAAGGAAGTATATGTTGAACAACCTCCAGGCTTTGTAGATCCCCAATATCCAAATCATGTCTACAGGCTTGATAAAGCACTTTATGGCCTTAAGCAAGCTCTAAGAGCATGGTATGAGACTTTAGCTCAGTTTCTTCTGGAAAGTGGATTTAACAGAGGAACTATATACAAAACACTGTTCTATCTCAACCATGGAAAGGACTAACTTTTGGTTCAGATATATGTTGATGATATCATCTTTGCTTCTATAAATGACAGACTTTGCAAGAAGTTTGCCAAACTGATGCAGTCAAGTTATCAAATGAGTATGATGAGGGAACTTAGCTATTTTCTGGGCCTTCAAGTCAAGCAGAATGAAGAAGGCACTTTTATTTGTCAAACCAAGTACACCAGAAATTTGCTGAAGAAATTTGGAATGCAAGATTGTTCAATTGTAACGCCCGGGAAATATTATGTATTTATTTTTATCAATAAATAATTATTATGTGAGTTTATGTGACTTTTGGTGAATTATTTGATAATTGATATTAATATTTGGATGTTTATTTCTGATGAAAATGTGAATATTTTAATTTTTAATTATCCAGAATTAAATCTAGATAATTTTGATATTTTTCTGGTAATTTTTGGATAATCATATGATTTTATAAGGATTTATAGAATTAACAATGATTATTTTTACATAATTATAAAATTACTTTTTAGAATCAGAAATTGTCCCACTTCAGTCGTTTTTGCGTTTTTACAACCCGAAACTCTTCCGAAAACTCCTTCCTAACCTAATCTGATAATTCTGAACACTTTTCATGTTTTGGCTTTTTTTTATCCGGGGTACGGTTGGATCTGTAAGAGTCCCGGTGCGAAATTTTCGATACGCAAATCATTTTATATATCGATAAAAATCCATATTCTCAAAAGGCGAGACGTTATCACCTTAATTTCATATATAGTGTTTTATAGGAAGCTCTGTTTTGGTAATTATCCAATTCTGGTATTAAAATCGTATCGTCTTTCCAGTTAATTAGCGGCTAAGTAACCTATTTTCGGAACCGATCTGTAAATTTAATTATCGAATTATTTAATAAATAAAATATGTGATGGATCTGTCGGCTATGTGTCGCTGTATTATTAATTGTTTGTGATTTGTTGGACGCGAAGATTAATTTTATAATTAATTATCGAGCTGTATGAATTTAATTCATTTTAAAGTAATTTTATTAAATATTTATTCTTATAGATGCTAAAATTGTTTCTAAAATTATTTTTTTTATTTTATAATTATATTTATTATTTTTAGGAGTTTATAAAAATTTAGAAATCAATATTTTATTGATCATTTATCTTTAAATGATTTTCTGATCGCATTTAAGTGTCAATTCTGTATTAAATTCAGAAATGCTTTAAAAAAAATTACGAAATTGATGTTTTATTTGTTTCATAATATTTATAAAATTTAAAAAAAAATATATTTTAAACAATATTTTGGGTTGCAGTTATTCGCAAATTATATCAGGATATTGTTAAATACGTAACAATCAGATAAGAAAAGAAAAGAAAAGAAAAATAATAAAATGAAAACCTAACTCTACCCCAAAATCCCCACCCCCTGTTATATCTCTCGCCTCTTTCAATCGATCTCTCTCGCCTCTCAATTCTCTCTCGCTTCACTCTCTTTTCTCTCCTATATCTCTCGTTCTACTCCCTCCTCCTTCATATTCTTCCCCATGCCCCTGCACCTATTTCTTCTCCCCCGGTTTTCTCCTTTTCCGGTGATTTTGCCGCCGCCTTGGTAATATTCCGACCGTTGTTTCATTTTCCGGTTGATTGGCCTCAGTCATGTTTCTGGTTGCGTGCGTATATATATATATATATATATATATATATATGTGTGTATGATGTGTGTATTGTGTACTGTGTGTGTTTGTGTTGACGTTGTGCCTGTGTGTGGTGGTCTGTGGTGGTGGTGTGGGTTCGACTGTGTTGCTGCCCTGTTTCTTCTCCGTTTTGCGCGTGTTGCGCGTGGCTGTTAGATCATTTTTGATGTTATTTTATTAATTTTTCTGCAGGAAAAACTTATTCGAGTTATATTCATGAAATAAAGGTATTTTTCGTGCGGGAAATAATTATATTTAATCGGCAGAATTTACGTTGGAAACCCGGAATTAATCGGGTACCCGTAAATTTTACCGCCGTCGACGATGAAATTGTTGGATTTTAATCGCAGCGGGGGCATGACAAAACACTTTTACACACATAAAATCCAAATAAAAGCATACAGATCATGAATAAAAATTCGAGGGATCAAATCTAACCTTTAAAATAATTCGGAGACAACGATCAGAGATCCTTAGCAGTTGCTCCTCAAGTGTGAAGCACTCCACCGGTATCCACCAAGAAAACGATGTTAAGGAGGAGGAAGGAGGTGGAGAGAATTGGGTTTTCCAAACTTTTTTGGGTTTTGGGGTACGAATAAAATTAGGGTCTATAATAGTATATTTATAGGCAAAATTTTCAGCTGAAATTTTCCCATAAATATTATTATTATTATCCCATTTATTATTCTCATTAATAATTAAAACACCTTTTAATTATGAATCCTTTTTCTAAACACTTTAGAAATAATTCTCTCTCTTGATTAATTTTCAAAAATTAAATCCTTAATTAATAATATTAAGAACTTTTCTTAATTAATATATAATCAATTAAATCTCATTTAATCAATTATTAAATTTTCCAATTAATTATTTATTACATAAATAAATAATTATTAGCCATTATTAATTATTTCCTCCACCATTAAATCATTCTCTTTTTATGGTGTGACCCTGTAGGTTCAATATTAAGCCGGTAGTTGAAATAAATAATAATAAAACTATTATATCATTAATTATATAAATTCTCTAATTTATTAAATATGATTAATTAATTAATCACATTTATTCTACATCGTGAGGGATACTTCTCAGCATATCGCGACTATCCGGATAATATGAATTCACTGCTTAGAATACCAAGAACCTATTCAGTGAATAGTTACCGTACAATAAACTCCTTCTACCCTACAATGTCCCGATTATACAAGGCATGGATCTCGTGTCAAGCCTATCTAATTCAATCACTTGCTTACCATTTACTATGCGTAGTTCTATGCAAATTAGAAACTCCTTTCTAATTTCATTTACTCTGGCCAGAGATTCCTGAACTAGCATAATTGGATCAGCCTTGAACATTCGCTTCCTTCACTGGAAGGGGTAAATCCTTTATTGATCATACACTATCTTCGTGTACAGATTCCTATACCTAGTATAGCCCTAATAATTGTCCCTGGAGACTAAGAACTAAACCAGAGCATAGTTTAGTGTACACAAGATGACTATGATGACCTCAAGTCTAAGGATACTTGTACAACTATCACTATGTGAACAACTGCTGACACGTGAGTGAACTCCATCAGTTGTTCAGCTGTGCGAGTCATGTTCAGTGAACTTATACCATAATAAGCACCTACATACTAGCTATAGTGTCACCACACAAATGTCTATGAGAACATACATCCTTCATAATGAAGCAAGCATAGTATGTACCGATCTCTGCGGATTATTAATTACCAGTTAGTAATCCTACGACCAGGAACTATTTAAGTTTAGAGTTATCATCTTTTAGGTCTCACTATTATGATCTCATCATAATCCATAAAAAGCTTTACTCTAAACTATGGTATATCTTATTTAAACACTTAAATAGATAAAGCCCGTTATAAAAAACAAAACAAGTCTTTTATTAATATCAATAAAATCAAAACAGATTACACAGGAAGTTATTCCTAAATCCTAATACATGATTGGACTTAGGACATATTCCTTTCAATCTCCAACTTGTACTAAAGCCAATCACTCTGGTATCTAATACCCATCTTGTCTTTATGACGATCAAAGTGACTTTCATAAAATAGCTTTGCGAGTGGGTCTGCTATGTTGTTATGTGTGTCAACTCTAATTCAATACAATACAAGAAATGTTACCGCGCTCCCACTATCCCTTTTGTAAACGCATGGTTCATCTTCGTTTTTGATAAAATCAAACTCTTTGATTGTCTCATCAAAACGAATGTTCCATCTTTCGAGAAGCTTGCTTTAAACCACATATGGTTCGCAGCAGCTTACACACTAGGTTTTCATTTCTCTTGGAAAGAAAACCATCTGGCTATTTGCCAGATCTCATAGTCGTAGTAAGCAGCAATCGCAAGCAAAATCCGAACTGATTATAACAGGGCTACAGGTAAAAGGTTTCATCAAAGTCAATCCATTGCCTTTGTTTGAATCCTTTTGCCACAAGCCTGGACTTATAGGTCTCCACCTGGCCATCTGCTATAATCTATCTTTGTATACATAGATTCCATTCTGGATTTCATGGCACTATGCCATTTCTCTGAGTCAACACTACTCATAGCCTCATTATAGGTCACAGGGTCCTCATCATCAATGATCGACAACTCATTGTCATTCTCAATGACAAGGCCATATTACCTCTCAGGTTGGCGAGACACTCTCCCTGATCTATGAATGGGCTGTTCCACAAAAGGTTGTTCAGTCAGAACAGGTGTTTCCACTTGATCCGTAGTAGTTTGTGCTTCTTGAACTTCATCAAGTTCAATTTTGCTCCCACTGTTTCCTTCAAGGATAAACTCTTTTTCCAAGAAGGTAGCATGTCTGGAGACAAACACCCGATGATCGGTGTAAAAGTAATACCCTAAAGTTTCTTTAGGATATCCCACAAAACCATATTTTACGGATCGATATTCCAGCTTATCTGGGTCAACTTTCTTGACATAAGCCGGACATCCCCAAATCTTAACGTGTTTAAGACTCGGTTTCCTTTCTTTCCATATCTCATACGGAGTTTGAGGAACATATTTTGGAAAGCACCTTATTCAGTAAATATGCTGAGGTTTCCAATGCATAACCCCATAGGAATACTGGAAGATTTGCATAGCTCATCATGGACCGAACCATGTCTAACAGAGTTCGATTTCTCCTTTCAGATACCAATCTGGAGGCGTCCACTGGGAGACTATACCATTTACTTTGAGATAATCCAGAAACTCTCCATTCAAGTATTCACCACCTCGATCTAATCGAAAAATTATAATACTATGTTTGGTTTGTTTCTCCACTTCATACTTATATTCTTTGAACTTTTCAAAGGCCTCAGACTTGTGTTTCATCAAACACATATCCGAATCTAGATCTATCATCTATGAAAGTAATGAAGTATGAAAATCCACCCATGGCTTGCGTAGACATTGGTCCACATACATCTGTGTGTACCATTCCTAGCAAATTTGCAGTCCTCTCTCCATGTCTACTAAATGGAGACTGCAGTGCCACTATGAAGTGAGATTTTCATCATCCCTTTTCTTTTATTAATTTGTTCAATCTGAAGTAAATTATGTCACATTTATACAGACCATTATTTAAAGTACCACGTCCATAAAGAATATTATCTCTAAGAATAGAACATTCATTATTCTCAATAATAAATGAAAATCCAGCCAAGTCTAACATGGGAATAATATTCCTCACAATCGAGGGAACAAAATAACAATTATTTAAAAATAATAGTCTTGCCCGTAGGCATATGTAAATGAAATGATTCTACATCTTCAGCAACAACTCTTGCTCCATTTCCCATCAGTAGAATCACCTCCTCTTCCTCAAGAGTCCTACTTCTTCTTGGTCCCTGCAACAAATTGCAGATTTGAGAACCACAGGCGGTATCTAATACCCAAGTAGAAATTTGATTTAATGACATATTCACTTCTATCATGAACATACCTGAATCAGAAGCGGCAGTCTCACTACCCTTCTTCTTCTTCAATTCTGCAAGGTAAACGTTGCAGTTCCTCTTCCAGTGCCCCACCTTGTTACAGTGAAAGCAAACAACTTTGCTCTTGGGGTCTTCAGCTTTTGATGGAACCGGCTTTTCTTCACCTACTTTCTTCTTCTTGGAAGGGTTCCTCTTCCTTTTCTTAGGATTGGAACCTTCACCAATTAGAAGAACAGAACTCTTCTTAGGGGGAAAATTCGATTTCGCAGTCTTCAACATGTTATGGAGTTCAGGCAGGCTGACATCCAATTTATTCATGTGAAAGTTCACAACAAACCGCGAGAACGAACTCGGAAGTGATTGCAAGACCAAGTCTTGGCTCAGCTCCCCATCCATGGCAAAACCAAGTTGTCCAAGACGTTCAATCAAATTGATCATCTTAAGTACATGGTCATTCACAGATGATCCCTCATACATCCTACAACCGAACAACTCCTTCGATATCTCATATCGAGCTGTCCTCCCCGCCATATCATACAACTCTTGTAGATGTATTAGGATAGTGTGAGCATCCATATGCTCATGTTGCTTCTGTATCTCAATGTTCATGGAAGCTAGCATGATGCATTGAGCAACATTTGCATCATCTATCCACTTACGATACATAACATGTTCATCATTATGTGCATCACTAGCAGGTTCAGTAGGCTTAGGTGAGTCAATCACGTATTCCAGCTTCTCAATCCTGAGAACAATTCTCAAGTTTCGAAGCCAGTCAACATAATTAGGACCAGTCAATTTATGAGCATCCAGTATGCTCCTGAGTGATAGTGCAGAAGACATAATGTATATTGTAAATCTGTAAATGATAAACACATAACAACACTTAGAAAATATTCGATTTCATTTTAAAACACTACATGAATCGGGTCTTTATTCATAAGTGGCTCCCACTAGTTTACCTAATTTATTCAACCCCCTACGTGAAAAATTAAGCATTCATAATGCTAGTGGGAATAGGGATCCTACATTCCATTACACAACCCCGGCTGTAGCACGAACCGTCATGTAATGTTCAATAGGTAGACAACTCTTGTCAATTACATCTTATGTTATTCCCTAATCAAACTTTAGCCTCTTGAATAATTGAGTCTCGGCTGTGGCACGACAAACTCAATATTCTAAGTCAAGTCTAACCCAACATTCCGTACAGTTGAATCAGTCCCCAAAGGCCCACGGCTGTAGCACGTATCGACCTTTAGATTCTTATTCAATGTACACATCTCTATGTAATAGACAAGTATTTCTTATTTCGAAATCAAAGCCCTCGGCTATAGCACGAACCGACAATGATTCAAAAATAAGAACTACTTTTCTATCATGTTGGAAGGCTATGACCGACACAAGCCCGTTGTGTCATTGGCCAATTACTACTTGATATTATTTAATTTTAGAGGGATTATATTACGTTACAATCATAATCATATTATAAAGAGATTCTTCCTTTTAAATTAAATATTTCAAATCAATAATCAATAATCAGATGATTCCCAGATCGGGTGGAGCATTGTCAAGAGGCGTCACTTAATAACCCTTTCTTACAGATAGAAATCTGTTGTTGACAGAATCATCCTTTCTCTCATATTGAAAATTCATATTCAATTACGTGTTTCACAAACACAAGAATCTCATGATTGTATTCATAATATTGTTATTAAGGTTATGAAACAATTTAACTATACTAGGTTGTCTAACAAACGCCTTATGTTCATTTAAGTTCACCTAAATTTATCATCGCATGATAAACTAAGCATATATCACATATATAAACATGAATAAACATCAAGGTAGGCATGTTACATCATCTAGCACATTAGTCTAAGCATTATACATCTCTATGTATCACATGAAGCATTTAAAAGCAATTAAAAACAATTAAAAACAGCTTTAAAACACTTTCGGAAATATAAACAGTTCAAACCTTTTATATAAACTAAAATTGATCACTCCATTAGATCCGTCTCGGAAAAACGAATCCAACGGTATATTGCACGCCCAAAACGGAGTTACGAAACTCCCAGAAAATCAATTTTAATCTGGACAGTCGGGTTGTAACGCATTACAGGAACGCGTTACAAGCCCTGTAACACATTCCGGTGATGCGTTACAACCCTTTTACCCAATTAAAAGGTATAACGCATTCCGTGAATGCGCCACAGGGTGTAACGCATTCCCGGAATGCGTGACACACCCTATTTTTTTTCTTCCGCCACCTGACAGACGTTCTCGACCAGCGTGCCTGTCCTTTTATGCCGTGTCTGTCTTCACTTTGCTTTGTCTTTAATTCCGTGCATCACAGAAAACACACAGCAGACAATACAAACATATATATATACTATATATACATATATTTATACTTATTTAATTACGAATTTTAATTACAAGAACTTCAAAAATTCATAATAAATAATCTATACATCATAAAATTATGAAAAAAATACCCAGACGATCTACAACACTTGTAGAACCCAGATCAACATTCAAAATTATTCTGAGAAACGATTTCTCATCAGACAAAATTAATCCATAATATAACTTGTAAAAATCATAATTAATTCATACAAGCACATAAAATTTTGAAATTTTTACCACAGATCTATATGCATACAACCTATGCTCTGATACCATTGTTGGATTTTAATCGCAGCGGGGGCATGGCAAAACACTTTTACACACATAAAATCCAAATAAAAGCATATAGATCATGAATAAAAATTCGAGGGATCGAATCTAACCTTTAAAATAATTTGGAGACAATGATCAGAGATCCTTAGCAGTTGCTCCTCAAGTGTGAAGCACTCCACCGGTATCCACCAAGAAAACGATGTTAAGGAGGAGGAAGGAGGTGGAGAGAATTGGGTTTTCCAAACTTTTTTGGGTTTTGGGGTACGAATAAAATTAGGGTCTATAATAGTATATTTATAGGCAAAATTTTCAGCTGAAATTTTCCCATAAATATTATTATTATTATTATCCCATTTATTATTCTCATTAATAATTAAAACACCTTTTAATTATTAATCCTTTTTCTAAACACTTTAGAAATAATTCTCTCTCTTGATTTAATTTCCAAAAATTAAATCCTTAATTAATAATATTAAGAACTTTTTTTAATTAATTTATAATCAAGTAAATCTCATTTAATCAATTATTAAATTTGCCAATTAATTATTTATTTCATAAATAAATAATTATTAGCCATTATTAATTATTTCCTCCACCATTAAATCATTCTCTTTTTATGGTGTGACCCTGTAGGTTCAATATTAAGCCGGTAGTAGAAATAAATAATAATAAAACTATTTTATCATTAATTATATAAATTCTCTAATTTATTAAATATGATTAATTAATTAATCACATTTATTCTACATCGTGAGGGATACTTCTCAGCATATCGCGACTATCCGGATAATATGAATTCACTGCTTAGAATACCAAGAACTTATTCAGTGAATAGTTACCGTACAATAAACTCCTTCTACCCTAGAATGTCCCGATTAAATACAAGGCATGGATCTCGTGTCAAGCCTATCTAATTCAATCACTTGCTTACCATTTACTATGCGTAGTTCTATGCAAATTAGAAACTCCTTTCTAATTTCATTTACTCTGGCCAGAGATTCTTGGACTAGCATAAGTGGATCAGCCTTGAACATTCGCTTCCTTCACTGGAAGGGGTAGATCCTTTATTGATCATACACTATCTTCATGTACAGATTCCTATACCCAGTAGAGCCCTAATAATTGTCCCTGGAGACTAAGAACTAAACCAGAGCATAGTTTAGTGTACACAAGATGACTATGATGACCTCAAGTCTAAGGATACTTGTACAACTATCACTATGTGAACAACTGCTGACACGTGAGTGAACTCCATCAGTTGTTCAGTTGTGCGAGTCATGTTCAGTGAACTTATTCCATAATAAGCACCTACATACTAGCTATAGTGTCACTACACAAATGTCTATGAGAACAGACATCCTTCATAATGAAGCAAGCATAGTATGTACCGATCTTTGCGGATTATTAATTACCAGTTAGTAATCCTACGACCAGGAACTATTTAAGTTTAGAGTTATCATCTTTTAGGTCTCACTATTATGATCTCATCATAATCCATAAAAAGCATTACTCTAAACTATGGTATATCTTATTTAAACACTTAAATAGATAAAGCCCGTTATAAAAAACAAAACAAGTCTTTTATTAATATCAATGAAATCAAAACAGATTACACAGGAAGTTATTCCTAAATCCTAATACATGATTGGACTTAGGACATATTCCTTTCAGAAATTTGGCGCGTCGACGGTGGACCGTGATGAATTAATTCTGAGTCCTAAATTATAAATAAATAAAAATAAAAAAATTAGTTTGTGCAATAAATTTCGAAACGAAATGAAAAATAAAACACGAATGAAAGTATGAATAAAAACATAAAAATAATTGAATTGTATCGGTGATTGGGGATGGCGAATGGTGGATTGGATTGATTGTTGTGTTGTGTTTTGACGTCAAAATGATTCGACGGGCAGGCCGATAAATAGAGGAAACACTGCCCGATTTTCGGGAAAATTAATTCTGAAAATAAAGGAACGTAACCTATAATTATCGGAGACGTCGAATAATCATATACAATGACATTATATGAACTGGACTGTGATTGAGACAAGATAATTTATAAATAATCGATTACCTTGTTTTTCAAAACGACGAGTATACGTATTTTCTGAAAATAAATACCGAACCGAATTTCGAAGATGTGAACCATAA
Source organism: Apium graveolens (assembly GCF_009905375.1). Classification (NCBI taxonomy): domain Eukaryota; kingdom Viridiplantae; phylum Streptophyta; class Magnoliopsida; order Apiales; family Apiaceae; genus Apium; species Apium graveolens. The sequence continues at coordinate 34,133,225 of NC_133652.1, forward strand.
TTGCTATGTGTATTTAGATAATACATATAAATATGAATTTGCTTATGAAATCGTATGGGTAGAATGGGGTGATGATTTGATGTTAAGCTTAAGCGGTTATCTGAATTAGGGTATTTTAACCCTGTAGGTTTAGACAGAAGACCCGAGACGTGACATCGGACTAGGAACGATCTAGTGATTATACGTCGAGATCAACGAAGTTCCAACCAAAGGGTCTGAATGTCAGGATCGAATCCAGAATGGAATAGTAGTTTGATGATAAAGCCAAACGATCACGTCGAATCGAAGTCAACTAGTAATAGCGATGGAAGTTTATTGAGGCAAGTATTCCTAACATTTCTCTTTAAATACTGCAAATATTTATTCGCTCTTATTCTAAGTTCAGAATAGTTAAATGTTTTACATTTCGCTGCAATTACTCATATCATGCTTGTTCATTTATTCTTGTTCCTATAATTCGATTGCTCTCGTGAGCAAATACCCATTCTTTCGGGTTATTTGCGAACCCTGAATTGGGATGTTTTGAATTCAAAAGGATTTGACATCAAAACACTTTACGGGCTGGATAGTGACATTTTGGGGATTGAGTTTTACTTAATCCTGAGGACCGGGATGACTGGTGCCTCGAGATGGGCCGTAGTGCCTGGGTACCCGACTAGATCTATATATTGAGATATAGATCTGCATTATATTCTGACTGATCAGCAGAATCTAGATGCGAACTAGTGTCCAGTCTAATTTATTGTTGATCGCCATTAACAGCATTCTCTCTCGAATGATTTTATGATTCTAAAACCGGACAAAACCCTGATTCAGGAGATGAACCGGGGAATCGCTTGTCATTTTTGAATTTTAGTTAAAGGCTGGTGACATCCAAACTTTATTCGCTCACTCTCTCAAAATAAATAGAATGGTTTAAAATTATTTTAAGATTTTGTCCGGAAGTTTTTCTTTGATATTAATGTTGAAACTCAAAATATATACTTGCTGGGCATTTTTGGCTCACTCTTGCTTTGTAAATTCTTATTTCTGCCAGAAACAGATAAAGATTAAAGTGAATAGCTTTGATAGACAGCAGAAGTTAGAGAAATTTCCGTTGCAAGAGATTGAAGGTGTAAGAAGAATGTGACAAGAGCATTAGTTCAAAGGTATTTACACTTGTATTATAGTTAAAATGAGTTATAGAAGGTTAGATTCTTGTTTCATACCATAACCTGTAAACGATCCGGATTCAAGGGGTTAATTTATTTATTTCTTTATTTTATGTAATTATTGTTTAGTGACACCAAATCTTGACCCCGGATTTGGGACGTTACAGTTTGGTATCAGAGCTGCAGATTATTGGTCACTGAAATAAGAATAGGTGAGAGTAAGATATGAATGATAGGTCGTACAAGATAGGAAATACCCTAGGCATATTCAGGATAAATTGAGTTGAGTGCGAATTAGGGATAGCAGATCCGATCTGGATTTGCTAAGATAGGATCATGATGAAAGTGTAAGGAGAATATCACAACATCATAGGTATACTGAAATCTCAGATCATACAATAATGGGAAATCGACGGATCGACGGAGATTGGGTATGTTACCCTACTTTTCATGTGGTTTTGAAGGAAATGCGGGTGATTTCGTGAGCACTTGTGTAAGGGAAACTAGGTGAGTGTTGGCATGATTTAACGTAGAATTAGGTAGTAGAAGAGCTTCTCGTCGGAGGCAACCAGTTGATGGAAGCTGATGAAGAACCAACGTTGCACGTCTTGAAGGCACCACCGTTGCGAGAAGATTCTTACCACTTATCAGGAGCTGCGCAAGGAATAATATCTACCTTATTGGGTATAGAAAAGTCTAGCAAGAAGGTACGACCCTATCTACACACAGAACGTCAAATCGCATGAGCGATTGTGAGCCTAAACGACAAGAACGACGACAAGAATGTCAAAGATAGTACTAAATGACAGCTTTGCGATAGGATTGCGAATAAAATGATTTACGACGACGAATGAAGTTTTTGCGACTAATAAATGCGAGCGGAGTTCGAGGAAATATGGAAGAGACCCTCATAAGGGCATTCTTTAATTAGATATTTCATTGGTAAATCAGGAAAATAGCAAGTAATGTATATAGTAATGACGACCAAAATAATTGATTTCCAAAATTTTAAAATGAGATTTTGGAAAAAGATTTTTCATAATCAACTTTCAGCAAATTTTTGCATGAAATGAGTTTTACAAATTGGTTTTCAAATTACTATTTATGTTCTTGTTATTATAACCAGAAAATGATCTAAAAAGAAGAATGGAATTAGACTCAGTATTGTTATTCGAAGGGCCAAATAGAACCACCAGCAGGGAGAAGGTTTAAAGTTTTCTGTGAAAAATGAAAGTAAACGTTATTTAATAAAAGAAATAATTGAATCAACATATAAAAATATTATTTACCCAATTTATAAAATTATTAAAATTTAACAGGATTCGTGATTCGAACGAACAGGAGATGATTAAAGAAAAAGAATGAATCTTCCAGATAATTGGAAAAGAATCGTGTCCTTATCGACGGAATTGAGGCATTACGTGATCGATGGATATTTTACGTGACATGGATGAAATTTGAAGCTGTAATTTTAAATTTTGGAATGACGCGATAAAGATCAAATGATTGAAGTAGTTGATGCGAAGGCATTTTCAGGAAGCATTTCGAAGCAATGATGTGACTTGAATCATGAACCTGTATCCGCACGATCCTGAAGGCATACGTAAGTGAAGCGTGGAAGGTGATCGGCATTGACATTCTTTCTTCTAATACAATAGCATATGTTCTTTTCGAGTTTGAATATGTATGAGCTTCTTCTGTTAATAAATCATATGAGGCGGAAATGAAAGAACATTCTTGTATCCCTTCTGAATTGTTTCTCTTCTCAAACTATTGATTTCTGATTGAGACAATAGTGTTGTGATATGACATTTTGTCGAAATGACGAAAAGTCGGGTGGGACGCCACCTAATCATGTGATGTATGCCATATAGTATGAAAGACTGGCCATCTTAAGTACGAATATGGTTGTCTCATTCTTCACTCATTTTTCTTCCTTCAATTTTCTGGTTTACAAATTCTTTCAATTAGTTGTTGCATTGTTATTCCTTATTCTGTGTTTAATCAAAATCATGTTCACGAACTCTCCTTTTGTGTAAAGTCTGTTCTCTGACAATTTCAAAAGAAATGAAATAGTGTGATACGTGGAACCATACAACGAACATAGATACGACTGTAAATCGATAAATGGTGGACATCTGTGAGCGAGGAAAAATGAATGCACCGACAAATGTGGACATGACGAAATTATCAAGTCAGACAGTTGTTCATGTTACGAAGATCTCATCAGTATGGTAGATTGCGTTAACGTAATGCACTTCAAACCAGAGGATTTCGAAGCAAAATGAATTGTTAGCGAATCGTACATTAATTACGAAATAAGGAAGTGATGTTGTGTGCTCAAACGGAGCAAACGAGTAGCGGGACGACGATCAAAGATCAAGGAAATTCTGAACAATGACTCAGATATACAATTACGACGTGAAACATCCCTTCGTCGCTGGAAGATATTGGTCATAAAGATTTAAGATGGAAGAAGTCTTAAATATAATCGAACGTGTTCTTTAAGAAATTGTGAAGTTCTCTAACTTGCATAAACAAGTGATGGTGAATTTAATGCTCATACCCGGGTCAGTGACGAAAGTTTGATACGGGAACATAAGTGGAGATGACGCAATAGTGATTCGACTGTGGAGTTTTAGAAATAACGAGATAACGATTAAGTTTCTATCAGATTACGACGGTAATAATGAAAACTGTGTGTGGTTATTAAAAGATAAATGATTGTTATGATTGGTTGAAGGATGCAGCGTAATTCTTAAAAGTAACTATACACAATTAGTAATGACAAGAAATAAGTTAAAATACTCACGAAATAAAATTTTGAGAAACGAGACAAATTTTACAGTTCACTAATAAAATTTTGTAAAATTTTGAAAGAACTAGAAAGGGAGTGGTTATATTAATCCTTGTTAATTCAAGACCTTAAGTCTCATCTTAAAAGATATATAATATGCCAGTCAGATGCTGATCAAAGGTGAATTATGGAAATTGATGATTTTGGTTGATGAAAGTGGGTTGATATGATTATGGATGATTTGTTTGATTGATGGTGTCGGCGTGAGTCCGACTGGTAGTCAATGGTGTTGGGGAAGTGCTGCCCAAATTTTCATAAATTATAGTTAAGGAAAAAGAAGTATATTGTCGTTCTCGTCAGTATTCCAAATAATTGCGATCTCGGTTCTTGAGAAAGTTGTTATGACCAAACTAACTTTATATAATTGGTCTTTGATTCCAGTTAGCTAGTCAGCACTTGGTTTAATGGATCAGATAAAAAGGTTAATTGATCAACTTTACCAACTGATGGTTAGTTAAATGGAGATCGATTCCAATTAGATCAAGTCAAGCTCTAACATAATTTTCAGATTCGAAATCAAAGCAATTAGCAATTTGGAGGAAGCAATAGCATCAGCAGAAGTGGAAATTCGAAAAAGTAGTGTAATGTTGTTGCAAGCCTGTGCTAGATATTATCTAGATGAATACGCTTTTTCAATAGACAAAAAGGGACAAAAGTTATTGGAAGAGACAAAATGAAGAGACGTTATCAATCATAATAACGTTCTAGGAAGAACTTGGATGTATACCCATATCGAATGACGAATTAATGGAAGATTTATATGTACACTTCTTTTGAACGACGATTGAATGGAAGTCGCGGTAGAATAACGGAAAACTCGCAAATTCAAGCATCCAATGAACGACGGAGATTGATGAAGTCCGCATGTGAACTCAGAAAAAGAGATGATAATCAATGAAGAGAAGTCAAACACACGATTTATGATACGCTAAGCAAGGCTAAGAAACTAGCTACCGAGGAAATTCGATAATTATATTAGTAAGAATTTAAACAGTACAAATAAAAACCTTCATTCCAGTGTGAACTTCAGAAATGACCTATCCAATGATAAACAGAGTAATATTACTAAAAAAAAAGAAAAAGAAATTCGCCATGTTTAAGAGAGATAATAAATAATAAAAATGAAGAACTAATCAAGACAGGAAGTGGAATCAAAAGGATGATAAAGAAATTTTATAAAATAATCCAGGATATACGCAAGGTATGAACGCCAGTTGGGCCAGAATTGATTGGGGAATGAAGTGAAATGTCGATAATTGAAGATGGGAATTTCATTCAAGGAATGCGTGTAAACAGGAATGATTAAACAAAGATATTGGTGGCAAACTGCTAGAGAAAAATGTTGCAATGAATTTCGTGTCAGAATTCTTTAAAATTAAAATAAAGTCCCGCAAGTTCGAACAAATGATTTATCAAGATTACCTTAAGGAATGAGGTGAGAATTTCTCGTCGGTCACTGCACAGAGTCAAGCTAGTGTCAAAAGCCAGGTATCGTACAACTCAATCGGAATGAAATAACAAGTGAAGGGAAACTTCAGAAATATGGAATGAAAGCATAATGAAATAAAGAATATTTTGCGATGTGCACAAAAGCGATCATGGAAGTTATGCGTCGCTTATCAGAAATGGCAACTTTGAAGATTAAGTGAACACAATGTACCAGGGGTATTGGGATAGAGTGATTGTATTTATTGATAACATCCTTGTTAATTCAAGAACTAGGGAAGATCAAGTTGAACGTCTGAAGATATGCTTGCAAAAAGTTGAAAAATAGCAACTTCAGTTTCAGCTTCAAAGATATAAATTCTGGTTATAATTAATTATGAGCTCCAGGGTGTGGGTAAAGATCAAACAGGAAAGGTCCATTTAGGAACAGATGTTCAAGTTAAAAGAAAAGAGTGAACACCATTAAGATTGTAGAGGAAATGGGTAAAAGAATTAGAAAAATTAGGAACTGAAGAATAGGTTTTGATCCGTCTTTTGGGTTATGATGATACTTACTTTGTTGTTGGATATCAAAGGTGGTATTAATGCAGATGATTGATGTTGACTTCAGTAGGAAACGTTGTGAGCATCAAAGTTCGTATTGATATCTAATTTGATAGGACAACAAAATGAGTATTAATACCAAGAGACCGGATTTTGAATAAAGTTCTAATTCATTCTGTTCCTAATTAATGTACTTTCTTTCAGATAGTAAGGGATTCTCGCTGGATGAAGCTACTTGATAGTGATTGAAAAGAAATAGAAGTATGCTACCAAGTGGTGAGTAGATGCAATTGCTGAGATTTTTCTTTTTAGCTTTTGAATAGATGTAGAACATTTCGAAGCATCAGACGTCACGAACTCAGGACATCGGGTGCAGACGAATAGGAAATGCAAGAGACCGATTAAAGATTCTTGAATACGATTGGAAACGATTATAGGTTAATTCACCCGAACAGAAGGAGACATGATAAGTAGAGAAGAACAGTCAATGAAAATAGAAATTTCATGAACAGGAAACTATTAGAATCAGAAAGAAAAGAAGGTTAGTGTAAATTAAGTTAGTCCTTTGAAATAGTGAGATAGATAGAACGATTGTGAATGAGTTGGTCTTGTTGTTACAGATGTAACAAGTCCATAAGACATTTATGTGTGTATGACTATGAAGAGTAATTGAACTCCAAATATGTGAAATAAAAGATTGAGTTAGGAGTTGCATGAGCAACTGAAAGAGTTGATGACGGTAAAAGGCCGTTGAGTTGTGATTAATGTGATGAGAATTGAGAAATTATAAGAAAGATACTTGAGAAGCATCATGGTCTGTTCCTTAGCATGATTCTGAGGACAGAATCCTTTTAAGGGGGGAAGAATGTAACGCCCGGGAAATATAATGTATTTATTTTTATCAATAAATAATTATTATGTGAGTTTATGTGAATTTTGGTGAATTATTTGATAATTGATATTAATATTTGGATGTTTATTTCTGATGAAAATGTGAATATTTTAATTTTTAATTATCCAGAATTAAATCTAGATAATTTTGATATTTTTCTGGTAATTTTTGGATAATCATATGATTTTATAAGGATTTATAGAATTAACAATGATTATTTTTACATAATTATAAAATTACTTTTTAGAATCAGAAATTGTCCCACTTCAGTCGTTTTTGCGTTTTTACAACCCGAAACTCTTCTGAAAACTCCTTCCTAACCTAATCTAATAATTCTGAACACCTTTCATGTTTTGGCTTTTTTCGATCCGGGGTACGGTTGGATCTGTAAGAGTCCCAATGAGAAATTTTCGATACGCAAATCATTTTATATATCGATAAAAATTCATATTCTCAAAAGGTGAGACGTTATCACCTTAATTTCGTATAAAGTGTTTTATAGGAAGCTCTGTTTTGGTAATTATCCAATTCTGGTATTAAAATTGTACCGTCTTTTCAGTTACTTAGCGGCTATGTAACCTAGTTTCGGAACCGATCTGTAAATTTAATTATCGAATTATTTAATAAATAAAATATGTGATGGATCTGTCGGCTATGTGTCGCTGTATTATTAATTGTTTGTGATTTGTTGGACGCGAAGATTAATTTTATAATTAATTATCGAGCTGTATGAATTTAATACATTTTAAAGTAATTTTATTAAATATTTATTCTTATAGATGCTAAAATTATTTCTAAAATTATTTTTATTATTTTATAATTTTATTTATTATTTTTAGGAGTTTATAAAAATTTAGAATTCAATATTTTATTGATCATTTATCTTTAAATGATTTTCCGATCGCATTTAAGTGTAAATTTTGTATTAAATTCAGAAATACTTTAAAAAAATTACGAAATTGATGTTTTATTTGTTTCATAATATTTATAAATTTTTTTAAAAAAATAATTTTAAACGATATTTTGGCTTGCAGTTATTCGCAAATTATATCAGGATATTGTTAAATACGTAACAATCAGATAAGAAAAGAAAAGAAAACAAAATAATAAAATGAAAACCTAACTCTACCACAAAATCCCCACCCCCCTGTTATATCTCTCGCCTCTTTCAATCGATCCCTCTCGACTCTCAAATCTCTCTCGCGTCACTCTCTTTTCTCTCCTATATCTCTCGTTCTACTCCCTCCTCCTTCCTATTCTTCCCCATGCCCCTTCTCCTGTTTCTTCTCCCCCGGTTTTCTCCTTTTCCGGTTATTTTGCCGCTGCCTTTGTAATATTCCGGCCGTTGTTTCATTTTCCGGTTGAAATAAATTTCGAAACGAAATGAAAAATAAAACACGAATGAAAGTATGAATAAAAACATAAAAATAATTGAATTGTATTGGTGATTGGGGATGGCGAATGGTGGATTGGATTGATTGTTGTGTTGTGTTTTAACGTCGAAATGATTCGACGGGCAGGCCGATAAATAGAGGAAACGCTGCCCGATTTTCGGAAAAATTAATTCCAAAAATATGGGAACGTAACCTATAATTATCGGAGACGTCGAATAATCATATACAATTACATTATATGAACTGGACTGTGATTGAGACAAGATAATTTATAAATAATCGATTACCCTGTTTTTCAAAACGACGAGTATACGTATTTTCTGAAAATAAATACCGAACCGAATTTCGAAGATGTGAACCATAATTGCTATGTATATTTCGATAATACATATAAATATGAATTTGGTTATGAAATCGTATAGGTATAATTGAGATATAGATCTGCATTATATTCTGACTAATCAGCAGAATATAGATGCGAATTAGTGTCCAGTCTAATTTGTTGTTGATCGCCATTAACGGCATTCTCTCTCGAATGATTTTATGATTCTAAAACCGGACAAAACCCTTATTCAGGAGATGAATCGGGGAATCGCTTGTCATTTTTAAATTTTAGTTAAAGGCTGGTGACAACCAACATTTATTCGCTCACTCTCTCAAAATAAATAGAATGGTTTAAAATTGTTTTAAGATTTTTTCCGGAAGTTTTTCTTTGATATTAATGTTGAAACTCAAAATATATACTTGCTGGGTATTTTTGGCTCACTCTTGCTTTGTAAATTCTTATTTCTGCCAGAAACAGATAAAGATTAAAGTGAATAGCTTTGATAGACAGCAGAAGTTAGAGAAATTTCCGTTGCGAGAGATTGAAGGTGTAAGAAGAATGTGACAAGAGCATTAGTTCAAAGGTATTTACACTTGTATTATAGTTAAAATGGGTTATAGAAGGTTAGATTTTTGTGTCATACCATAACCTGTAAACGATCCGGATTTAAGGTGTTATTTATTTATTTCTTTATTTTATGTAATGATTGTTTAGTGACACCAAATCTTGACCCCGGATTTGGGACGTTACATCAAGTGCATCCACTCTCATGGGCACTGCAACAAAACTGGAAAAGGATACTGGTAAATCAGTAGATATTATTGATTACAGAGGTATGATTGGCTTTCTACTCTATCTAACTGCTAGTAGACCTGATATCATGTATGATACGTGTCTTTGTGCAAGATTTCAAGCAGATCCAAGAGAACCTCACTTAACAGCTGTGAAAAGAATTTTCAAGTATCTTAAGGGAACAGCTGATCTGGGATTGTGGTATCCCAGAGAATCAGACTTTAAACTAATAGGTTACTCAGTTGCAGATTTTGCAGGTTACAAAATTGACAGGAAAAGCACAAGTGGAAGCTGCCAATTTCTTGGAGGCAGATTGGTTTCTTGGTTTAACAAAAAATAAAAGTCAATTTCCACATCAACTGCAGAAGCAGAATACATTGCTGCAGGAAGCTATTGTGCACAGATTCTTTGGATGAAGAATCAGTTACTAGATTATGGGTTAACATATTTTAAAATCCATATTTACTGTGATAATCAAAGTGCTATTGCTATGACAGGTAATCCAGTTCAACACTCAATGACAAAGCACATCAGCATTAGGTACCACTTCATAAGGGAACATGTGGATGAAGGTACAGTGGAATTGCACTTTGTTCCAACAGATCAACAACTAGCAGATATCTTCACCAAACCACTGTGTGAAGCTACTTTTACAAGATTGGTAAATGAACTTGGAATGGTTCCAGGTTCTTTCTCTAGATCTGCTTAGTTTTTGTTCTGACGCATCAGACTTTATGATCAGTATTTACAGATATTACTATCTTTGTGTATTCTGTGCTTATTGAAAATTGCTTAAGTACTTATTGTTGTCTGATGTGAATCTCTAAACTCTGATAGTGATATGCATATTTCTGTGATTATTCAATCCAATGAGGATAAATATGCTAGATGCTGACCTAGTAGTCTTTAATATACTAACAAATCCCATGTTAGAAGTAATTATTTATGTGGAAATCTATTGACACAAGCAAATTCTGATATTGCGCTTAATTACGTTTACTTTGTCTATCTTATTACTAAGTCAAAAACTAGAATAATGCCTCTCATCTGTTAAGTTCTGATGTTAGTAAATCTGATGAATGTACTAAGTGTTTATAAGCCTCACTTATCAAAAGAAAAGGAAAAGAAAAAGAAATAAAAATCAGGTACTCCTTTGAGATCTAGAGTAAAAACTGTGGAAGGGAAGACCCAAGTGCATTGCTGGTATTAAGTAATATGCATCAGAAAAGCAAAAATAAATATTTTTCTTGGTGACTTTTCACACTCTATGATTACTGGAGAATTACTCTAATAATAGCATAAATTCTGATAAGCAGTCGTGACTCACTTACACTGAAAAGCCACTGTAAAATGGAATTTCAAAAGATGCATAAAATGAGCATAAAACAGTTGAGGAAGACTCATGCATGAACTTATTCTAAAGTAGACTTCAGAATCATGACAGGTTTTGAGCAAAGTTCTTAGTTATGCCTTATTTTTAAGATGTATTGAAGTGAATCAGACTTTAATCTTTATCTGATATTTAGCTTACTGCACATACATTCACTCCATATGAATGATGAAAATTACTGTGGTGATAAATGATATTTTAGATGAACAGTTTATGTGTCAGATTGCATAAATTCTGAGGACAATTTATGATGGAAGTTCTGATGATTAAGTTCTGAAGAAATGAAATCAGATTTTGTGTGAAGAATTGCAGAAATAGGCATTCATTTTTTGAGTTAAAAAATCATGTTCTGATGACTGTTAAGTTCTGATATAAGTCAAAGTTCTGATATTACACACTGATTCTTTCCTTGACTTATTTGTGGTTAAAATCTGATACAATCTTATTTAAAAAAAATCAGAATATGTTTGGGTGAGATATTAACAGTCAATACAATTAGGGTTAGTGGCACACGTCCATGCACAATAATTTTTACTTGTTTCATGTGCGCATTAAATCCTATTTTACACTTCCAATGGTTATTTTTCTTCTCATCAGTCTAGGGAGATGAGGTAGAATTATTTCTACCTATAATCATTAAATTTTCCTTGTGTCTCCTAACATTCCATTGGCTATATAAACCAACACTTCATTCCAGCCAGCACATCTCTCATTTTCTCACAAACTCACTCTCGCCTTATTTTTATCACCACAAATGGCTGCATTTGGCTGGTTTTACAATTATGGTACTGAGACAGTACATGTCTTTCTCAATGGAATTCCAACTCCATACCATATCAACAACATCCCTCACAATCTCTGGATTCAATTTTCAGAGATCATTAAACGTGATATGTTGACAGTCCGAAGAGATCTACATCTCCGTCGTCTCCGACAGCAGGAGCGAATCATTCGTCTCGCTGTTCTTTTTGTTGAGAGTAGGAAGAAGAAATAGTCTCTGCTCCCCGTTTCTCTTCACTGTCAGCTTTGTCTGGCTTCTAAAGCTTTGGACAAAAGCTGTTGATGTTAGGACTTGTATCTTAGGACAATCTTGTACTTTTGTGATGTAATTTAAATTTCATGGAATGTATCTGCTCAATATATTAATGAAATTTTATATTTATGCAAGATTTTGTCTCTGAGTCGTTTGACATTCTGATGCATTTATAAATCCTGATTTACCCATATTCTGATGACCGTTTTAACTCTGATACAAATCAAGTTCTGATTCTGACGTGTCAATATTTGCTACTTGATTTCTTTACGGTCATACTCTAATTGGTCATATTTTTACAGAATATTGGTCTCGCAGTGAAAATAATTTATTAAGTGGGAACAATTTTAAATTTTAAACTAAAACTGAACTACCTTAATTAGTTGAATTACTTGGTAAGTGGAACAGTTTTTCCTTGAAAAACTGCATATGATAAGTAATGATTACTGCATTCCTGTGCCCATTAATTATCCTTTACTGCTGCATGTCTGGCAGGTGTCAAACGGTTACTTTTTCTACCGTGTATAAGTAAAAGAGAGAAAATATTCTGAAATCTTTTATTTACTTTCACATTTTATCTCTCTCTTTTTACTACTATTCTCTCTCATCTCCTGACGCTTTTTTCATACAGATATTTTATCAAACACCTTACAGGCAACCTAATTTCTCCATTTTTCTCATGGCACCTAAGGATTTGATTATGGATGGAGCCAAGTTTGTACCCAACAACTATGCTACAATCTTGAACCATGCTGAAGCTCCATCTGATTTGCACTTTGTGCAAGATCTTCTAGCACACAGTGAGATTGGGTATGTGTTGACCCAACCTCAAGTAATTTCAAGCCAACAAGTTCTGATGTTCTGGAGGACTGGGCATTTTGATAATGGTGATGCTACTGGAACTCCAAGCATTATTGTTGAAGTAAATGATGTTGAGCATGTGGTAACTCCTGGAGCAGTTCGTAAAGCTCTACACTTACCAGAAGGCTGCATTTTCTCAACAGCGGAGGAACCTGTTCTCCAGCAGCTCATGGCCAATTTGGGGTATGAGAAGAGTTTGGCCAAGCTTGGACAGTTGAAAAGAGCACATATCAGAAAGGAATGGAGCTTTTTCTTCGACTGCATCACTAAGGCTTTCTCCAATAAGTGTTCCAACTTTGATGCCATTCCAATTATGAGTCAACACATCAGGTATGCTATTATTCACGAAACTCATTTTGATTTTGCAAGAGCTGTGCTAGGTTTTATAGGGGATAGGATGACAGAAGATAGGAATATAGTCTACTTTGCTAGATTCTGTCAGCTTATATATAACTTATGTTGTGTTGATGAACCCTAACTTACCACTGACTTAATTCCACCCTTTAAGCTTGTAAAATGGGCTTTTAATGACTTGGTAAATGCTGACCTTAAGAAAAAGGGGGTTAGAACCTTACAGATACCTCAGTCTGTAAAACAGATCCTGGTAAATGCTGATCTTCAAACCTGCAGATCTGTTTACCCTGATGTTCAACCCACCAACTCATCCCAGAAACCACAACAACCATCAGAACATACCACATATACACCTCAACCTACTCAACCCTGTATCAAAACATATATCAAACCTTCACAGATATCTCAACCTTCATCATCAGCACATACTGTGAGGCCTTCATCTTCAAAGCCCAAGAGGACAAAGACTGTACCTCAGACACCACAGAAGAGAAGGAGGATTGTTCTGAGAGATGAGTCAGACAGTGAGGAACAGGTTCCTGTGTCAGAACCTATTGTCACAGAAGCTGAGAAGGTCTCTTCTCAGAAGGATACTGGAATTGGGGGCTCTAAGCTTCTCAAGAGGCTTAGAAGGATGTATTCTGCTGAAACTCCCAAGGAATCTCCACCTTCAAAGAGATACAAGAAACCGAGAGCACAAAGGTACATGGCTGAGTCAGTTTCAGAGGATGAGGAAGCAGCAGCTAAGGAAGGAGATCAGGAGTCTCTGATCTCAAAAGAGCCAGAATTTACTGAAGCTACTGCATCTACACCTCCATTGTCACCAACTTAGGAAACTACTCAAGATACAGTATCTACACCACCTGGTGTCTCCTGTAAATGAACCAGTATCTACTGCAGACCCAGGCACAAGTGCTGAGATTAATATTCATAAATTAATTGTACCTGAGGTTCTCTACTTAGAAGCTCCACCAGCTCCAATCAATCCATCAACAACACCAATTCCTGATGCTGATGAAATTCCAGAATTATCTACAACACCTTCTCTGCATCTAGACATTGAAGATCAGACTATATGTGAGCATCAGAATATGGCTGTTGATCAGAACTTGGAAGCAGATCAGCACTTAGAGGATGATGTTGAAGCCTCAATAGCCTCTCATACTGTTCTTTTATCAGAGGATGTTAACTCTGTAAGTTCTGATGCTGCAAATACTGATGATACTGGTGATGCTGCTACAAATGCAGATGCTGATGAAGCTGGTCCTTTTGGACATGCACCTCTACAAGCTCCTTCAAAAGCTGAACTAGTTAAAAAGTTTGTTAGAGGAGATGCACCAGTACCTTGGATTAAAACTCCTAGAGGACAGGAGTGGACTAAGGAGTGGAACACAGTTACCTTTGTTCCAAATGAAAGAATTCTTGCTGAGCACTTGGCAAAAGCTGATGAGATGCTAGTTAATGATGATTTCAAGACACAGCTGAGAGTTACTGCATTGAGTACTAGAGACCTTCAAGGTCAACACTCAACAACTCATGCCGAGGTGCATAAAATTCAAGAAGCTTTACTCAAGCAAGAAATGACTATGAAACTTGAAAAGAAAAGTTTTTTCCAACCTACCTTTGACAGAGTTGCTTACATTGAGAAAACCCAAGAGAAGCAACAATCTCAGATTGATGAAATTTTGAAAAATCAAGCTTCTCAGCAATCTCAACTCGATGAAATTCAATCCTCAGTGGAATTGCTTGTCTCTCTTCTTTTACCTGCTGATGCCAAAAAGGGGGAGAAACTAATTAAGTCCAAATGCAAAACTGTTAAGACACTGAAGGGGAAGGATGATGAAAAATATGATCAGGGAAACTCTGGAATGAGTGGAGGTCATGGTCAAGGTAGAGGTCTCTCATCAAGAAGAGCTGGAACTATAAGTCATAGAACAAGTTCTGATACTGGGAGAAGAATAACTTTCGATACTGGTAAAAGGATAAGTTCTGATGAACTTTTGGATCTTGATGAAGAAATTTCAAGACAGTTATTTCTGAAAGAAAATCCAGGAATGGGCTTTGAGAGTCTAATGGAAGAAGAAGCTAAACTTAAGTCAGAAAAAGTCAACTCCAAATCTGAAGCTTCTATTGGTCAAAAGAAACTTCCTATGGCTAAAGGCATTATGATAAAAGAAAGGAAAAATCATGTGGTAACTAAGGTCAAATCATAATTGCAGATAGATCCAAGGTCCAAGGGAAAAGAAAAAGTTGGTGAACCAATAAAGGTTTATGTACCTCCTATGGATGAAGAAATTTTTGTTGAAGATGCTGATCTTACTCTGACTTCAAGGAAGATTTCTAAGACAACCTCTAACATGGCTCAAGTTGTTCAGAGTCAAGATTTAGTTAGTTCTGGTATAAACATAAAGCAAGCAATCACTGACATAGCTCAAGTTGACTTGATATCAGAAGATAAATCAAAGGAAACCTCTGACATTGCTCATGTTAAATCCTCAAGGTTACTCCTACCAGGTTTCACTAAAGCCAAACAGACTCAACCTTTGAAGACTGCAGCAAGTGGTTTTGAAGCAAGAGTGGTTACTGGAAAGGAAGCAAGAGATAAATCTGGATTGGGTAGTGTTGATGAAAGAAGAGTGCAGAACACAACTAATGATCCAACTTCCTTAAGTGAAGCAGGTGTGGGAGCAACTCCTGAAAGATTGAATCAACTGGAATCTGTACAGATGGTCTACCATACCTACTTGAAAGAACACATCTTGTTATATTTTATGACAGATGGTAGGGTTTACCATATAAGGGAAACTGCTATACCACTGAAGTATTTTGAAGAACTAGAACATGTCTTATTCTTACTTCAAGTGAATGACAGAATAACATAAAGTGTTGCAAACTATTTGAAGACTCAAATTTAGAGACATAAAAGGCTTTATTCTGTAAAGTCTGACAACACATATCTTCCAAAGTACAGAGATCATAAGGGTGATATTATTGAGATGAAGCCTAACTCTAATAAGATTATAACTACCTTTCTGGGTTATAAGGCTGTAGAATTCAATCTTGAGTCTGACAAGGCATATTTGATCAGACTGGATCAGGACATAAGGAAAGCTAGAATAAATGATCTTAGGGTTGCTATCTTTCAAACTGGTGAAGATTCTGCAGAACTCAAAGATGCTAAAAGGAGGATGATTGATGAACGCAGATATGCTGAGAGATGTTTGTTAAAGAACTATCTCAGAACAACTCCTGATATCAGAGAGATCAGAAAGTGAAGCCAAGTCAAGATCTATAACTGCTCAAATTATGATATATATACAGACTAAAGTTGTTATCAGAAGTTAAAGTTGGTAAAGCTTTAAGGACTGTAAGTTGTAGTTATCTAGTCAATTTCTCATGCATTTGTACTTAATGTTTTGGACATCATCAAATATCTGTTAAACTAGTATATTATGCTAATTTACAAGTTGGGGGAGATTGTTAGATATATTTGATAATGTCATGTCTAATATGATTTATGTTTAGTTTTCAGATCTTACTTAAACAGGACAAATCAATGCTTAACTGAAATCAGCACTTGTACTGAAGTCAGAACTTAAGTGATCAGTAGTTAAGGTTCATGAGATATTTATCAGGAGATAATATCAGAACTTAAAGGAAACTTTCAGATAAGGAAGGCGGCTGATTGAAAGGAAAGAAGATCGAGACAAACGTAAGAAGAGATATGCATGAAGAAGGAATTCTATGAAGAATGGAATACTTGGAAGAAAAGATATCTGATTGATATATTTTAGGAAGCAGAATTATATTCCATATCAATTAGCGATTATCTTGTAGCTGTGTAGTATAGAAACACAGACATAGGGTTTACACTATAAGTGTTATCATTATCGAGAATATTATTCATTGTAACCCTAGCAGCTCTCGTGATATTTGTTCATCACTGAGAGAGGACAGTTCCATATGGTAACAGAGTTTATTACATTGAATAAAGTCTGTTTTCTGTTACTTGTGTTATTTGAATTCGATTTGATTGTGCTATACACTGTATTCAACCCCCTTCTACAGTGTGTGTGACCTAACACAGGATAATGTAGCTGCAGAACGAATGCTAAATCTGGTGCATACAACAGCCTGCATGCAAAGAGCCAAAGATGTCATCTCAGCCATGCCTCCCACAGCTGGTGATGATGTTGATTATGGAGCTGGTGGTTCTTAAGACTTCTTTGGAGATGAAGATGATAATGAATAAGAGCTAATGGACATAGGGGCAGAAGCAGGCCCTAGCTCAAGATCAAACATTCCATCTTGGGTGTTTTCCGAGGAATGTGATGAGCAACACTTCAAGACTACTCTCTTCCACATTATTCAACAAACACAGACAGCTCTTCAAGACACCACCAATGCTTAGACCAAGAATTTCTTCAAGCTCATCTCAATTCTCCCCAACTGCACTAAATTCAATCTCTTCAACATAATCTGAATGTCACTGCAATAAAAACAAAGATTAATTAGGTCAAGAAGGATGTTTGTTAGGTCCCAATTTGTTTGTAGAAGGGGGGTTGAATGCAAACAATACCGTTTAATCGAATAAAATGCGGAATAAAATTGTGAAACAAAATTCAAGTTAAATAAAACTTTTATTAAACTTGAAAGGTGTTACAACTACGGTATCGGTTACAAGGGATTAATCTCAAATCAATTATTACAAATCTAGAATAAATTCAACATGAACTTTTTCTATTTTTGTAATTAAAAGATCAAATGCTAAATGCGATTTGAGATTAAGTTCTAGGGATTTTAATCCGCTAGATTGATACACAAGAACAAGATAAATATTTCTAGTTGATTGGATTTAACTTTACAATCTAGAAATTTAATCTTGAAGAAAAGCAGATGAAAAATAAAATGTTATGCTTTTGTTTTCTGCTCCTTTTTCTCTTGTGTGTTCTGTTTGATTGGATTCTGTAAGTATGATCAATAAAGATCTTCTGCTGCTTTTATCAAACACCGAACTGAAAAATGTACTGGCATGACAATCTCTTTGGCCAACAAGACTTTCGGTATGACAATATTTACAACTAGCAAGACAATCAAAATGAACTAGTAAGACTTTCGGTATGACTATTGATTGTCATACCGATTGTCATATTAGTTCAAATAAATTATCTTGCTGAATTAATAACAGATTTTAATCTAAACAGAAATTCTAATAAGACAATTAAATGTATTGGCATGACTTTCGGTATGACTATCAATTGTCATACCGATTATCATACTAGTTCAAATAAATTGTCTTGTTTTGAATTTAAGCAGATTTTAAACCAATTAAAATCTTGTAAATCCTCAATATTAATTCTAAATTAATTAATCAATTTAATTCAATTAATCAATAAATTAATCTTTGCAGATATAATTTATTTTCTTAATTAAATTATATGACTTAATTAATTAATAGAGAATTAATACTAACCCTGAGCAGCATCCATTCTTCTGACAATCTTCTGAAAATCACTGAGACTTATGAATCAATTCCGCCACTTCAATGCTGACACTCGATGTACTGTCTGGTTCATGAGTGACTAACTTCCGTGACGTTTCTTCATGTCTTGACTTTGATACTCTGATTAAATCCTTGTAATAAATGATACCCTGACGAGATCTCTGTCACTTGATTAAATCCACGATCTTGATTTATATCACTGAGGCATGATCAAATTCTTGAACTTCTTCCAGTGAATCTTCAAGTCTGCAAATGAACAATGTTTCTTTATCCTTTGACAGATGTTACTTTGTGAGATCTCTCTGATGATAGATCCACTATTTACTTATTACATTCTTATTTGAGTTGAGTTAAATCCTCGAATAAACGAATAGGCTATGACATATGCCTTTCAATCTCCCCCTATTTGCTTGTTAGACAATAACAACAAATACCTAGAGGATAACTCAACTAACAAATAAGAAAAAGATATAAACAGTAATGCAAAGTAAATAGCAGAAAAGTTCTGGATAATATTTAACATTTTCCAGATTCCAAATGAAATTTACAAGTGAATACAAGATAGATGTTCCTCTAGCCTGAACATATAACTACATTAGACTATCTTGATTCATAAAGCTCTAATCATATTACATTGAGTTTTGAGCTAATTGACTTCAGTTGTCTTCTCTTCTGACTTCACCTTCTTCTAAATCTTGAAGCAATTCCTTGTCAAAGACACGATCCTTTTCTGAAGTGAAGCTTGCTGGTCTGACTGGTTGAACTCCAACTGACTTCAGCTTATTCTTGATCTGATTGTACCTTTTAATATTCTTTTCACAATAAGCTTGAATCAAATCAGCAGCTTGAGTCTTCAACATGGATGAATATCCAGCAGTTCTTAAATGATGTTCCATCCAGACCAGATGCTTAGCTGAGTAGTCTTTAAGAGATTGTACATCTAGCTGACAGATTTGAAGACAATCAGACTTAAAGAATCTCACCTGATGAGGATTGTTGACCACTTGAGGACTAGCCCTGCTGGCAAACTCTTTAAGCCTTTCTCGAAGAACTTCATTCAATTCTGAGCTTCTTTTAACCTTGTTGAGAAGAACCCAATTCTCTGACAAAGAACGATTCTCGAACAGATGAAGTGACACCTTGAAAGATCCTTCACTCTGACAATATACAAAAATGCTCATCTCATTTAGGGATCTATCAAAAGCAGCTGTGATCCTTGAGACTTCAGTCTTGATAGCATTCATGTACATGTCATTGTTAGGATTTGAGATTTCCAGCTTGTCAAGAAGATGTAGGAACTGCCTATCATTGTTAGTGCTCAGCTGAGGCATATCAAGTACTCTCCTAGCTTCATCCCATTTTTCACCAATCTTCAGTCTGACATCTCTTCTCCTTTCTTGAGCCTTAATGTCATGAAGATGTTGCTTTTGAAGAGTTTCTGTTCTTTGAATGTCTTTCCTCATGTCAATGATCTGAGAGACCTTCTTGAGTTCAGCTTCTTTTCTTTTCATCTCTGACTGCTCCTTCTGAAATTCTTTCTCAAACAGAGGATCCACTTGAGCTTCTTCTTCCCATTCTCCAAAATCACTTTCCTCTTCAGCTTCAAATAACCCATCTTTATCTTCCTGAACTGGTTCAGTGGGAATGTCAAAAATATCAAAGTCATCCTGTTCTCCACTGTAGTAGACATCATCAGCCTTTCCTTTGTCTCCAGTAGAGGTATCTTTTTCCTTCCCTTTGGCACTACTCCCTTTCTTCTCCCCCTTAGTTGAGGGATCCTCTTCTGACCTTCCTTTGGAACCTCCATCACCTCCAGAGCCTGATCCTCCACCAGACGGTCCTTCAAAATAAGTTCTTTGTTCTTCATTAGGGCAATGAGAATTCTTGATCATGAAATATAGGTGCTTCATCCCTTCATTGAGATGTTCCATGCCCGTCTCTATCTTTAGAAATCTTGAGGAGTCCAGTGAATGATTCATCTCAACGAGGTCTTCAAGAGAAGTCATTCTTGTATGTAGAGAGCAGAAGTTGGATATGTCATCAGCTGATAAAGTTGGAGTGTCCTGAATGGAATTGAGCTTTGGTATTACAGTGGTCTTGAGATCTGAGATGTCATTCCTTATGATTGCCAGCTGATTGTTGACAGAGGTGGAAGAAGAAGACCGTTCAACCACTTGTGCTTTGAATGCTTGAGCTTCAGCTTGGCTTTTAGCAAGTTCTTCTTTTAGAGCATCAATTTGAGCTAACAGGTTTTGAGTATCTGTGTCTGTGTGTGCTCTCACCTGAATTTCACTCGTGTTTGGTTCACTCACCTCACGTGCTTGTGTTTCTCTCAATATAATTGCTCGTGAGGAGTCTTCCTGTTGCTGTTCTTCTGTACCTGCAGTAAAAATCACCCTAGCCTCTTCAAGAGAGTTCAGTGGTGGTGCAATGGGAATTCGCGAGTCCCGATCCTCAGTCAAACCTATCATTTCATGTGAAATAGATGTCTGAATTGCTTCAGGGATAGATTGACCGAGTTGCCCTCCACTTTTTCCAGATAAATCTGCGAGTGGAGAATCCCGTGAGGGAGCCAGAGGTGTTTGATCTGGGAGGGGAGAAAATGACTCTATTAAGGATGGCGGAGAGTCAGATTTTCCCTCTGAAGCATGTGACTGCTCTTCTGCCGTAACTATGGCAGGCACTATAACCGACTCTACGTGCACTCCTCGCTCTGTGTCCTGAGTATGATCTGGGGAAGTGTATGGTTCCATTGTGAGTAATGGAATTGTGCTTGACTCAGTACAAGATGCCATGGCCCTATGGCGAATTTCAATAGATGCATCCTGTTGAGAGAATGCCTCTAGTAACTGTTCATTGGCCATTTCAAAGTCCATGTCCTGTTGGGAGGACAAGGATGGGCTTTCAGATGCCTCAGAATATGTTTTTCTTTTCTTAGGAGGAGGCAGAGCTGAGGGTTCACTCATATTTAACAATGTACTACTTCCTAGTAATCTTCTGGGTAACATTTTAGACAGTGGGGGAGAGGTTGAGATAGAATGTGACTCTGTGTTTGGCTCTATGACCTGGGATTGAAGCTGTGGTTCTACAACTTCATGGTCAGCCCTATCAACCACTGGGGGTCTTTCAACAGAAGTAGGAAGGGAGTGAGAGTGAGGAATTACTACCTGTAATGGAAGAGCATCTGATGTTGGAGGAGCCTGGGTGGCTTGAACCACTGGAGGTTGAGGTTGCTGTTCATGACCGGGAAGATTGAAAATAGGTAAAGGAATATAAGTGGCCATGAAAGCAGATACAAGTACTGGAACTTGCATGAATTTGAAGGTTGTGTCTTGGCGAGTGTAAATCTTTTTGCTAACTGGAGGGGGTTCGGTTACTGCAGAGTTAGCAAAAAGGGCTTTGTGTTTAGGTGAGAGAAGATGATCTGCTATAAGCATGAGAAAACTAGCATAGTAACATGATACCCTACGATTTGCAGAATGATCACGTAAAGCAGAAGTTAGACGTCTCAAGAGAATGGGAAAAAGTAGTTTGCCAAAATTGATCCTTTGATTGAAAACAACCGCAAGACCAATATACTGCAGAGTGGAAGTGATGTTATGAAAATTGGATTTTGTGCAGTTGGCAAACACTTTGGAAAGTGTATCGAAGAAAATATCCCATTCAGACACCAAATTGGATTTAGAAAGTTTGGTTAAATTGATCACCCCCTGATAGTGAATAGCATGGAAAAAATTTGTGATATCATTTTCAGAGGGTAAATTACAGAAATTGTCTAGTGGAAAATTTAACGCACGATTAACGACTGTTTCATCAACTACATACTGTGTGTTTGCGACGGTGAATGAAAAAGATTTTGAATCATCGGCCACAGTAGAGGTTGTGCAAATCAGTCTAAGTAGATCGACGTTTAAAATCACATTTGATTTAATAGCAGAGCTAACAATCGAATGGTCATTTAAAAATCTAATCCATGGCTTAAATTTTTCCACATCACATTTTTCTGGATTAAAATAACCAACCTGATTATGCGCGACAATTTGGAAATTGAGAGCCATTTAAAATAATAATAAGACACACACTTTCAGAATTTTAAGAATAATATTAAGAAAATTCGAATTAATTAAATTAATTTAATAATTCGAATTAAATTAATTATAATCGAAAAATTTAGACAGAAATGTATCTCGTTAAAATTCTTAACTCACAAACGCAGTTTTGAAAAGCCAAAAGACACAAAATAGAAATTGAAATTAAAATTAAAAATAACCAAAATAAATAAATAAAATAAAAAAATAGAAACTGCTTTTGATTTGTTTTTGTTTTTTTAACAAAAATCCAACAGCACCTCTGTATATATATACTTGTATGTATATATCACAAAGTGATGAATTTGTATGCTGAGTAAAAACTCGAGCAATTAAGATCAACAATGGCAGTTGGGGTTTGATTAAGATCGAGTAGAGAGAGAGAGAGGAGAGAAAACTGTTCGAATTTTTGAAAGAAAAGAAAACTGTTGTGATTTGAAGGAAAACTGAACTGTACGCCTTTATATTACAGCTGGTATGACAATCCTGGATTGTCATACCGATTGTCATACCAGGCAAAATAAAAGAAAATATATATATATATTGTTTATAACTGGCAAGACAATTGATAGTCATACCGATTGTCTTGCCAGTATAAACTATACTGAAAAACACTAATATGACAATTATATATCGAAATGACTTTCAGCAAGACAATTTCAATTGTCTTGCCGATTGTCATTCTGGAAATAAACCGATTTCATGAAAATAAATATATATATATAAGTACTGAAATGACTTTCAGCAAGACAATTTCAATTGTCTTGCCGATTGTCATTTTAGTAGAAATACAATTAAATATGTACAGACTTATATAAATATATATATCTATGTACTGAAATTATATAACAAATTAGTAAAACTGAAATACAGACTTATAATATTTACAGAAATAAAGACAATATATCAGAATTTATTATTTTTATTCTAAAAATAGATTTCTATTGAATTTTAGCAAATAAAATTCATAGAAAAATATTTTTAGAGAAAATAAAATATTCTGAGATATTTTAAATTAACAAGTAGGGAAAATAAAAACAGATAAGATAATATAAATTACATAGAAATAAGCAAGAAATATGATAAAATGATAAAATAAATTTGCAAATGAATTTTTCATTTATGAAAAATTCATTTGTAAATTCATTCAAGAACAGATCCCAGATATTAACTAAATTAATCACTAAAACTATTCAACATGCCCAATTTACCAACTAATCTGGTAAATGTGGATTCGTCAAGTGGTTTAGTGAAAATATCTGCTATTTGTTCTTCTGTTGGAACAAAAAATAGTTCAACAGTACCATTCATGACGTGCTCTCTAATAAAATGATACCTGATGTCAATGTGCTTTGTCCTCGAGTGCTGCACAGGGTTGTTGGTGATGGCTATTGCACTTGTATTGTCACATAAAATAGGAATTTTGTTCAATACAGAGCCATAGTCTCGTAGTTGGTTCCTAATCCACAAGATCTGAGCACAGCAGCTTCCAGCAGCAATATATTCAGCCTCGGCCGTTGACTTGGAAACTGTTTGTTGTTTCTTGCTGTACCATGAGACTAGTCTGCTACCTAGGAATTGACAACTCCCTGAGGTGCTTTTCCTATCAACAACACTTCCTGCATAATCTGAATCTGTATATCCGACAAGGTTAAAACCAGATTCTTTAGGGTACCAAATACCTAGATTTGGTGTTCCCTTAAGATATCTTAAGATTCGTTTAACAGCAATGAGATGAATATCTCTAGGATCCGCTTGGAACCTTGCACATAAGCATGTAGCATACATAATATCTGGTCTACTTGCAGTAAGATAGAGTAACGAGCCAATCATACCTCTGTAGCTTGTGACATCTACCTTAATGGAGTTTTCACATGGTCCAAGCTTCACAGCTGTAGTTGATGGAGTCCTTGCTGATGCAGAGTCCTCTAGATTGTACTTTTTGAGGAGTTCCTTGAGATACTTGGATTGACAAATAAATGTTCCATCTAACCTTTGATTTACTTGTAATCCAAGGAAGAACTTCAGCTCTCCCATCATGCTCATTTCAAACTTGCTGTGCATTAACTTAGCAAATCTCTTACAGAGATTATCATTAGTAGACCCAAATATTATATCATCCACATAGACTTGGACTAATATAGTATCATTCTTATGTTTTTTAGAAAAGAGAGTTTTGTCTATGACACCTCTAACAAAGCTATTTTCAATAAGAAATTCAGAGAGAGTGTCATACCATTTTCTTGGAGACTGTTTGAGACCATAGATTGCCTTGAAAAGAAAGTAGACAAAATGCAAATGATCTGGATCTTCAAAACCAGGAGGTTGCTCTACATATACCTCTTCATCCAGCTTTCCATTCAGAAAGGCGCTCTTGACATCCATTTGATAAACTTTAAAGTTTGAGAATGCTGCGAATGCCAGAAATATCCTGATGGCCTCAAGTCTAGCCACTGGAGCATAGGTTTCATCATAATCAATGCCTTCAGCTTGAGAATACCCTTTTGCTACCAGTCTTGCCTTGTTTCTCGTAACCACACCATCTTCATCTAGTTTATTCCTGAATACCCATCTAGTACCAACAGCTTTCTTGTGTGTAGGTTTAGGTACTAGTTTCCAGACTTGTTGACTTTCAAACTGATTGAGCTCATCTTGCATAGCAATCACCCAATCTAGATCAGTTAGTGCTTCTTCAATCTTCTTAGGTTCCATCTCAGAAAGAAATCCTGAGAACAGACACTCATTTTGAGTAGCACGTCTAGTTCTGACTCCAACATCTGGATCACCAATAATCAACTCAAAAGGGTGAGCTTTATTCCAGACAGTCTGTCTTGGAAGATTTGTTCTTGATGATTCGCCTTGAAATTCATTGTGATGTTGTGTCCTACTAGATGATCCTTCAGTATCTCCCCCTGAGTTGTTGCCATGTTGACTTGAAGATTCTCCGTCAGTAGCAGTGGTATCTTCATTTTTGCCACAGTTTCCATCACTATTACCTTGAGTATCATCATGATTAACAGGTTCTTCACCAGCAACAACCTCAGGTTCTTGACCATGTTCTGATTCTGAATCTGACGTATCATCAAACTTCAGTTTCTCATAAGGATCTTCAGTTTGGATACTAGGGAGTTTAGTGTCATCAAATGTAACATTGACACTTTCAGTTACTTTGTGTTGATCAATGATATACACTCTATATGATCTTCTTCCATATCCAACAAAAATACCCTCATATGCCTTTGCCTCGAACTTACCACGACGATCATCTCCATCCTTGAGCACGAAGCATCTGGCACCAAATACATGAAAGTATTTGATAGAAGGTTTCTGTTCATTCAAAATCTCATAAGGAGTTTTCATGAAGTCTTTGTTGATTAGAATTCGATTCTGAGTATAACATGCAGTATTGACAGCTTCAGCCCAAAAGTACATTGGAAGACCTGATTCACTTAACATCGTTCTTGCAGCTTCAATCAATGTACGATTCTTCCTTTCTACCACTCCATTTTGCTGAGGGGTTCTAGGAGCTGAAAATTGTATGGTAATCCCTTTGTCTGTACAGAATCCATTGAGAAGTGCATTCTTGAATTCTGTCCCATTATCTGACCTTATTGCTCTAACAGGGACGTTAGAATCTAACTCAATCATCTTGATATGATCAATCACAACTTGTGGTGTTTCATCCTTAGAGTGAAGAAATAAAACCCACGTATACTTGGAATAGTCATCAACTATCACAAGACAGTAACACTTCTTTGACATTGAAAGGATATTAACTGGACCAAATAAATCCATGTGCAATAATTGCAGAACACCAGTTATGGAAGATGTGTCAGTGCCTTTGTGACTTGCTTTCTTTGACTTTCCTTTCTGGCAAGCCTCACATAGTCCTTCTGGAGAGAATTCTAGCTGAGGCAGACCTCTTACCAATTCTCTTTTGACAAGAGAATTCATTGTTTTAAAATTGAGATGAGAAAGTCTCTTGTGCCATAGCCAACTCTCATCTGACGATGCCTTTGCATAGAAACAATTGACTTCAAGATTGCTTCCAGAGTTCATGTCAGTTACGAACAGATTTCCTTTCCGGATTCCCATTAAGGAGGGTTTTTCACTTTTCTTGTGCAGAATCTGACACTTCAGCTTGTCGAATAAAACATTGTAGCCGTTGTCACAGAACTGACTAATGCTAAGCAGATTGTGTTCAAGTCCTTGCACAACATATACATTTTCAATGATAACATTTCCAGCTAGCAAACAGCCATATCCCTCCGTTAAACCTTTGCTGTTATCTCCAAAGGTAACCACTGGGCCAGCTTTCTCAACCACATTTGATAGCAGGGCTCTATCTCCGGTCATATGTCTTGACGATCCGCTGTCAAGAATCCACACTACCGGTTGTACCTGTTTAATGCCCTCTTTTCTTGACGATGAGGTGCTTGCATCACTAGCCATGAGAGCAAGATTCCCAACTTCTTCATCTTCACTGTCAGTATCATCCCAGCTTCTTCCCTTTGCCAGGTAAGCCCTTTCAGATTTACTCTTCTGATTAGAATCGTAAGAGTTCTTCCTAGCTTGTTTTGGCTTCCTGCATTCTGTGGCAAAGTGTCCCAACTCATTACAGTTGAAGCATCGAATGGTGCTTCGATCAACCATCCCTGTTTTATACCCACCACTGCTGGTGTTAGAGGATGAAGATCCACCTTTCAGGAATCTGTTGTAGTTGGACTTGTACTTGAACTTGGGATTCCTTTTGAATCTGACATTTGAGAATCTCTTGACAATCAGGGCCATTGACTCATCCTCCAATTGCTCCAGTTCTTCCAAGGAATAATAATCATCTCCTGATTGATTTGTAGTAGGAGAATCAAATTCTGCTACTATCACATTATCTTCAACCTTGGAAGACTGTACCATTCTTTCTGACTGTTGAGATTGTTGTTGATATTGTGGTTGTTGTTGTTGTTCATCAGCTACTAGAGCAGTAGACGTGCTGACCACTCTTCCTTTCCCGTAAACTTCCTTCTGCTGAATCTGCTCCAACTCATAAGTCTTTAACACACCATAGAGCCTTTCCAAAGAAATCTCACTCAGATCTCTTGCTTCTCTTATGGCAGTGATTCTATGTTCGAGATGAGTTGGCAGTGTTAAAAGGAACTTTTTGTTGACCTCCCTGATGGAATAGTATTTACCATTAATGTTCAGGTTGTTGATCAATGCATTGTACCTCTCAAACACTTCAGTGATTCCTTCCCCTGGATTGGATTTAAAGTATTCATACTCAGAGGTTAGGATTTCTAGTTTGTTCTCCCTAACTTCCTCTGTGCCTTCATTAATAATCTCAATAGTTTCCCAGATATGTTTGGAATCTTTACAATTCATCACATGTCTATTCATCAGGGGATTAAAGGAATCTACTAAGATTAATTGAAGGCTAGCATCCAGGGAAGCTTCTTCTATTTCAGCAGGAGAGAAGTCCTCAGGATCCTTCACATAAGTTCTCGCTTTGGTGATCACCACATCATTTTCTATTATCTCTGGTTCAATAACCATAGGAATTTTTGGACCCTTCTTCAACACTTGCAAATATTTGGGATTAGCAACCTGTAAAAACAGTAGCATCTTCTTCTTCCACATAACATAATTTTCTTTATCGAAAAGTGGAATTTTAACGGTTCCAACTTTTTGTGTAGTCATTATGAATTTTTTTGAGTGAATAAAAAATTCAAGAAGTGAAAGAAACATAAAAGTCTAGGATCTAGATTTGTACGTTAATCAGAAGGCTCTGATACCAATTGTTAGGTCCCAATTTGTTTGTAGAAGGGGGGTTGAATGCAAACAATACCGTTTAATCGAATAAAATGCGGAATAAAATTGTGAAACAAAATTCAAGTTAAATAAAACTTTTATTAAACTTGAAAGGTGTTACAACTACGGTATCGGTTACAAGGGATTAATCTCAAATCAATTATTACAAATCTAGAATAAATTCAACATGAACTTTTTCTATTTTTGTAATTAAAAGATCAAATGCTAAATGCGATTTGAGATTAAGTTCTAGGGATTTTAATCCGCTAGATTGATACACAAGAACAAGATAAATATTTCTAGTTGATTGGATTTAACTTTACAATCTAGAAATTTAATCTTGAAGAAAAGCAGATGAAAAATAAAATGTTATGCTTTTGTTTTCTGCTCCTTTTTCTCTTGTGTGTTCTGTTTGATTGGATTCTGTAAGTATGATCAATAAAGGTCTTCTGCTGCTTTTATCAAATACCGAACTGAAAAATGTACTGGCATGACAATCTCTTTGGCCAGCAAGACTTTCGGTATGACAATATTTACAACTAGCAAGACAATCAAAATGAACTAGCAAGACTTTCTGTATGACTATTGATTGTCATACCGATTGTCATATTAGTTCAAATAAATTGTCTTGCTGAATTAATAACAGATTTTAATCTAAACAGAAATTCTAATAAGACAATTAAATGTATTGGCATGACTTTCGGTATGACTATCAATTGTCATACCGATTGTCATACTAGTTCAAATAAATTGTCTTGTTTTGAATTTAAGCAGATTTTAAACCAATTAAAATCTTGTAAATCCTCAATATTAATTCTAAATTAATTAATCAATTTAATTCAATTAATCAATAAATTAATCTTTGCAGATATAATTTATTTTCTTAATTAAATTATATGACTTAATTAATTAATAGAGAATTAATACTAACCCTGAGCAGCATCCATTCTTCTGACAATCTTCTGAAAATCACTGAGACCTATGAATCAATTCCGCCACTTCAATGCTGACACTCGATGTACTGTCTGGTTCATGAGTGACTAACTTCCATGACGTTTCTTCATGTCTTGACTTTGATACTCTGATTAAATCCTTGTAATAAATGATACCCTGACGAGATCTCTGTCACTTGATTAAATCCACGATCTTGATTTATATCACTGAGGCATGATCAAATTCTTGAACTTCTTCCAGTGAATCTTCAAGTCTGCAAATGAACAATGTTTCTTTATCCTTTGACAGATGTTACTTTGTGAGATCTCTCTGATGATAGATCCACTATTTACTTATTACATTCTTATTTGAGTTGAGTTAAATCCTCGAATAAACGAATAGGCTATGACATATGCCTTTCAATGTTTCTGAGAGGTTGCTAAATTTCCAAACACAATTATGCTTGACTTTAACAAACAACTGAGGAAAAACTCTAATCTTGCAACCAAAGTAGACTCTTTGGTTACAAGACTAAAAGCAGTGGAAGCCTCTCTCACTGCAATTCATTTACATCAAGCTCAACAAACCCAGTTATTTCAAAAGCTAGTGGCTGCACAAACTTCTACCTCCATGCAACTTGATGCTAACAAAAAGGGGGAGAAAGATCCAATAGTCCCAGTTAGTCAAGGAGAGCCAACAAGTGAGGGGGATCTAATAGTCCCAGTTAGTCAAGGAGAGTCGACAAGTGAGGGGGAGAGTGTGCTCAATATACAAGTCAGTCAAGTAATTGTTCCAGAAATTACTTACCCTAAGCCACCAGTTTTGGACAACATTGATCTGATCCAGATAGCAGCTGCTAAGTTAAATTCAAAGTCAGATTTCAAAAAGCTTGATGTTACAGCAGCTGAAAAGGAATTAGATGATAAATGGAAGAAGATTGATGAAGAAATTCAGAAGAAATTTGGTCAGATAAAGAAACCAGACAAGATATTTCATCACTACTCTCAAGTCAAGCAAATTTCTGTGAATGAAATGAGTCTGAGTTATTTAGAAAAGGGCCAAACTTCATGCACTAAGGCTCCAAAAGCCAACCTGGTTCTGAAGCCTAAAAGGAATTATCCAAAGTCATCAGACAAGAATCCCTTGGATCTCATGTTTGAGACTCCAAAACCAGATAAAAAGAAGCTGTTGGAAAGTTCCATTACATTCTTCAAAGATCCAATTGATTCAGTATAAAAGAAGAGAATTGCCAAAATCTATGAAAATGGGAAAGAGATCTGTGTGGTGGTTGGACACCCTCAGTTTGCAGCAGCTAAAAAGGAGGAAAAAGGAAGAATCAAGCAAGAAAAGAGGCAAGCTGCTTTAGATGCTAAGAAGCTCAAACAGAAGAAATAGCAAGCTGCTATAGTATCCAAGCTAAGCTGTGAAAACTGCAACTGAAATCTCTAAAAAGCAACCTGTAGTAGCTGAAGATCAGAATGAGAAAATGCATAAGGAACCTCAATAGAAAAGGAAGTTCGGATACAAGCTCCATTTCAAAAGAAAATTGGACTTCAGTGATGTGGAAATGGAAGATTACATACCCAAACAGTCTACAACTTCAACTCAAACATCCAAGCCCTCGGTGGTACATGAGGAATTTAAGGTGGATCTAATAAAGAATTTTCATGGTGAGCCTATAGTTCTCAAGGATGAGCCAATAGACTGGGAAAGTTTGCCTATACCTGAGCTAAATTTACCAATTTTCAATAAAGTAAAGAAGACAAAGACAAGAGCAATCAAGAAGGTCAAGCCTGTGAAACTCAAAACCAAGACCTTAACCAAAGCTAAACCAACTATCAACAAGGGAGATTTTCAATATATCTGTGACATCAAGGAATTTTCAGATATAAATCTCTACTTGGATGAATTAGAAGAAGTAAGAGGGATTGATGCTCACAAACATCTCTATGAAAGACTGGTATTCAAATACAAAGCTGGTAGAGAGATCATATGGCCCCTTCACAGGATTCTCCAAGAAAGTTATAATGTTTTAATAAAGATCTTCTTATCCTTCAAGAAGAATTTTGGATTCAATGTGACAGCCAAAAAATTGGTTCTAAAGAAGATAGAAGAACTGAGGAGCAGAAAAGCCTCAAATGCACTTCTAAGAACTCTAACAATTCCCTTCACAGGAAGTACAGTGCACTTGAGGCCTTACTGGCTAATGGAATTCATGGATGACAAAGGTGTGAGAAGATTCTTCATATTGGATGACCAATTGAGCATCTCAAACAATGAGACTCTACTGAAAATACAAGAAAAGCTAGATATGTCAAATACTGAAGAATTTGAATTCCTTAGGCAGCTCCAAAATCAGATAGAAGAAAACAACTGGAAACTTGGGAAGAAATCAAGACCATCAAGGAAATAGAAAACATCTGCTCAGACTAAAGGAGCACCTTGATAATGATTGTGAGAACTCTTTGTACACTTTACTTTGTCCAATTTTCAATAAATTGTAGTACTTACTAGTTTCATCTACTATTATTCAATATGTACATTTAGGGTGTTTTGTTATCATCAAGTTTCTCTTAATTTATGGTTACAATTCCTGTAGACATAAATTGGGGGAGATTGTTAGGAATATGTTGTGAACTTGATGATAAGTTAAATAAAACACCTTAGTAAATTTAACTTAGTGTTTTTGTAGCTCTCGACGGATGTTCTAATATAGTCCCGACGGATGAACTTTATAGTCCCGACGGATGACAATTTGACATCCATCGAGAGTGTAGCTTATGTAACAATAAGTCTTATAACAGATTTCTACAAACAACATTCTATTAGTTGAGTAGACACGGTAGGATTCTTTAAGTCATGTTGACTACTAGATTGATATGCAGAATAGGTTGGCTAATTGTAAATATAAGATGTCTTGTAATTATGTATAAGTGAAATGGAGTCAAGTGACCTAAAGACTCCCGATGGATGATCTACAAAGGCTCCCGACGGATAATCAACACGGCTCTCGACGGATGATCAACATAATCCCGATGGATGATAATATTCAAATTAGCAGTTGATAGTGACAACACAGTCACATGCATCGGGTGTTTGCAAATGGAATGTGGCAGCCTAATTGTGGGATTTAGAGAACAAAGAAGTATACCATTTTCATGCAAATATGAAGATATTCAAAGATGCTGGATAGAGTAATGCAGTAGCATAAAGTTAGACTAGATATAATTTTGTTTTATTATCTTATCTTACTATCATGTAACTTGGTGATATATATAAACCAAGAAGAAGCGAGTAGAATAATCAACTGAGTAGCATTATTTTCAGATTGATAGAAAAAGCTGTATCTGTTAAGAATTTCTTTATAAGTTTGTAAGTTTACTTGTAAGTATCTGTGTGCTATTCAAGTATCACAGAGTTCTCATACTAATATATATATCTAGTGGATAAGTTCAAATCCATCAGAAAGTTTTAAAGCTTTTTGTTTTATTATATTGTATTTTGATTTCAATTCAAGTTTCATTCCGCACTTCTTGCAAAATCAAACACTGTTATATATTAGGTAAGAACAGTCTTAAAATTCAAAAAGGAGCTAGAATTACATTCAACCCCCCCTGTAATTCTTGTTGCATTGTTTGGGAATAACATGTGACATTACTTAGAACTCCTCTAAATAATCAATGTTTATTCTCAATCACTTATACTAATATATAAAGTGTGGAAATCTTTCTAAAGTACAACTATGGTTACTGTGTTTGATGCTTTATTAGAAGTAACCATATGTTGTCAACTTAGAACAATTTTTATACTTACTTGCAAATTCCTAAATACTTTGATATAGATGAAATACTCAATGGATCAAAGTATATGGAACTTAGAATATTTTTCTAAGATTGCAAACAAGACAATGTTGGTTGATTTTGCTTTATTTATCGAACCAGTATTGTTTGAGATATTACAGTTGTTAGGAGTTAACAATTGTATAATATATGAAATTGAATGCTAATGTCTATTTGATAGATAATTGGTATTTAATTCATTGGTATCTTATTTTAATATATTTAAATTATGATGTTAGATGATTCCATGTCATATCAGTTTCATGATTTAAATTACATTAAAATAAGGTGCAACATAATTATTGGTATCTAAAATACTTGACAAGTATCAGTCAATGATATATTATTAATATTTTGCTACAGATAATTGTGAGATTTTAAGTTCTAGTGAATTTATATGAGTTGCTATATCTTATAGATTCACTACAACTTGAAATCAGCAGCATAGTCATTCTTATTAAGATTATTTATCAATAAACAATATTGTTGGTAATAATTTTATAAAGATAGATTATGGAACTTTTGACATGAATGAGAATTTCTTAGACTTCACCCTAAGTGATCAATGCTTTTAAACTACACTTAAGTTCATTAATCAACAACCAAGATTTACAACTCCAAAAACATCCCAAAACCAACTAATCTCTACATACACAACCATCAAGCCTCTCATGAACTAGAATACTCATATTATGCTCTTAACATTCAATAACAAAGCTTGGTTAAGAGATTATACCTTCCTTGAAGCTTCTTAACACAACACAAGAGCTTTGAATGCCTAAAGAACCTTGATCCTTGCTTGTATAACCTTAAACTTTCATAAAAATTCAAGAAAACTAAAGTTATTTCTTGAAGGTTACTATTCACCATATTCTTCCTTGATTTATTGGAAGGGATTGTGAAGGAATTAGGAGCTTAAACTTATAGGATATCCATATCTATGTACAAGGAACCTTAGATAATTACCTTGTGATTTAACAATGCTTGGAACTTGATTTTTGGAAATTTCTTCTTTGAAAAAGAAGAAAAGCCGAGAGCAAGCTTGGAAGAAAGAGAGATTTTTGTGTTTTTGCTTTGATTTGATTCTTTGTTGGTTGTTTTTGATTTGTTTTTGGGTAATTACCTTTCTAACCTTGACTTTGTGTGGTTATAAACCAACCACATCTCCTTCCTCCCTATGTCATGCTTATGTCATCATATGATGTCATCCTCCCCCTTTGTCCTCTTCTCATTGGTTGGATGACATCATCCCCTCTAATCTCTTTGATTAACTTCCTAATTGTTTGCCTAATGACCGCTGATCTGTTATACGGTTCGCTTAACTTTTGTTTTCATTTATCGTTTGAGGGATCATACCCGGGATCTTATTACTTGGGTTTCCTTAACCTTTCTCACTACATTATAATCCTTTTATGATCCTCTCATATAATCCTTTAATTTAAATCCTTTTTATCCTGTTACCTTATACTTAATTCTTTCCGTATCTAGTGGATTTCCGGGAAAAATCAAAGTGTTCGGAATTGGATTCTGACGATCTTTACATACACTTATATACCACATAGAGTACTAATAATATCCCAGAAGATCAATAACAGTACCCCTACATAGTGTGGCATGAAAAGTTTTCTCATTCATCAAAAACACTATTCATAAGGGTTTCAAAATTTTTCCAAATATTGGGGTTATTACAGTCTCCCCTCCTTAAAAGGATTCCGTCCCGGAATCAGATAGAAAATAAATAGGGATACTCTCTTAGCATTACACTTTCTAACTCTCAAGTAAATTTTCCCACATTGTGGTCCTACCACCAAACTCCGCCTAGTTTGATAACCCTTCTCCTAAGCACTTGTTCCTTTTCACTCTATAACCCTTCCTGGTTGCTCCATATAGGTTACGTCTGGTTTCATGTCTATGCGCTCATATGCCCCTATTTATCTGGCATCCGAATTACACTTCCTTAACATTGATACGTGAAACACGTTATGAACTTGTTACATGTTCGGGGGTAGGGCTAGCTCATATGCTAACTTCCCAATACGTCTTAATACCTCAAAGGGTCCAACAATTCATCGGCTTAGCTTTCCTTTCTTTTTGAACCTCATCAATCCTTTCCAAGGGGTACCTTTAACATTACTAGGTCCCCTATTTCCTATTCTTCGTCCTTTCGTGTCAAATCAACATACTTTTTATGTCTATCTTGGGCTACTACCAGCCGTCCTCTGATTAGATCTATTATATCCTTGGTCCTTTGGACCACTACTGGTCTGAGCATCTTGCGCTCTGCAACATCATCCTATCATAAGGGAGATCGACATTGTCTTCCCTCAAGGATCTCATAAGGCGATATCTCAATACTGACATATGATCTATTATCGTAAGAAAAATCAAATCGTGTTAAGTGATCGCTCCAATTTCTTTCAAGTCTATTGCACAGACCCTCATCGTAGCTTCTAGAATTATAGCTTTTGCTTCTCAATACCCACTCTTTTCCAGTTCGTAATCGCTATTATCTTCCGTTCCTAATATTATACTGGTTACACCTTTGCTCGTTAGCATTTTATAACCTTTTAATACACGCGTCAACCTTAGTATCATGAATGTGTCTCCATTCTGAATACCACCATAACTTTACTACTCCTTTTTCAGCTGTTTCTATTTCCCAAAGTTTGATCAATCATATAGAAGTAAAGGAATTTGTTGAGAGATCACTATGATCATGAACACTTGTTATATAGCATAGTTAGTACAGAAGGTGGCCAGCCTTTAGTACTTGACAAGCAATTAAACAATAGATGGTATCCTACTAGGCTTCTATCACACAGAAGATAGTCATTCGGCAATACCTCCCCTTCTGGAAGGGTTGTTCTTCTCAGTTTATATGAAATGAAAAGAACAGAAAAGAACGAACTAAAGAGAATTGTATATACGTAAAAAATTTTATTGCCATAAAATATCTGGCTTGGAATCTACCTCTGAACTATAGAGGTCTGTCATAGGAGAACAAAACATATATGTATTTATATCAACATCAAGTATTATAGCATCGTATTTCTCATGCCTAAATATTTTTGTTATTCCGTCCATCCTTCTATGGACCCATGCTCTTCCTCGAGCTTATACACAATCACCTTTGAAACTCCCTCGATATTGAAAATCGAACCTGGGATCTCATTCTAGACATCATCGTTACTAGAATTATATACTTGCACCGCAACCTTCCTCATATAGTCATACGACCCTCTATTGATAAGGAGGAATAAATATTCAATAGGTAAATAATCTACTTAATTAGTCTATTCAATGATAACTTATACATCACCACGACTCGATTAGTGGTACTTAATCTCAACATCCATTCCAATACAACTCTCATGGTTGTAACCAGCTCATTACTCGCAGAATCATTGCTGCATTACTATGGTCCACCACTGACCTACTGTCGTCATTCACTTTCCATGAAATCTTAATATCTAACCATACGGAGTCCATACATGTCGTATAGAATACTTCTAAGGAGTTAACATAACCCCCATTCATAATTCATGAAGAACACTCCAGATCCTAACGTACTTTCATGACATGAAGCAGATAAAATTGCAGAAGAGTTTCAATCAAAGCAACAATAGCAGGTTAATACCATTCTTAATCATATGCCTTCAATAGAAGACTTAACTCAAAGGTTCGTTTAGTCCTTTTTGAAACATGGTCCTGGATTATTCTCAAGATAGTACCTTCTGAGATAGATAGCCCGCTCATAGCGATTACACAAATTAAACCTTTACCAAACT
The DNA here is from genome assembly GCF_009905375.1 of Apium graveolens. NCBI lineage: Eukaryota > Viridiplantae > Streptophyta > Magnoliopsida > Apiales > Apiaceae > Apium > Apium graveolens. The sequence goes on from NC_133652.1 coordinate 34,170,219, forward strand.
ACTATTACGGTTGGGTATTGCACAGTCATCAAAAGGAATGTCAATCTTCCAAACCATAATACAACCTTCATAGCTTTAACCATCATCACTGTATTCCTTTGGCACAAGCGCCTATAATTATCTTCTTACCTTTAAAGTGTCGGCCACCTCTTTGGCCTTTCATGATAGTAAAATTTCCTTACAGTCAATGTCATTTTAACCACCTCCAAATAAATTTTTATACCTCATTTCAATCACAGCTTATGTGAAGATGTTTTCCTTAAAATCTGATGAGTAAAAAAAATATCACCATTTTTCCATAAGTTATTGCCTCAGTCTTTAGAGGTTAATCACTGTCACGACTGACTCTCAATTATACTTAGAACATCTTTTATCTTAGGCTCTAATTGCCCTGAACAATTTCGACCTTTACTGGTTCGATCCATACTTTCTCGTGGTTTAACACGTGCCCCACTTGGCATCATTATAATTACGTCATATTCCCTTTATCAACATTTCTATTCTTGAGAATTTTTGAATATTACCTTTCTCCTTGTAAAACCTCTAAGGTTATCCTTCAATCGTTCCTCCTGTATTCCCTAGATATAGGGCATATCGAAATACCATTTACTAATACTAAAACCATTGTCTATATACTTCTGAAAAATTTCTCCACTGATTCTTAAAGGTTGTTGTTACCTTAACCCTTTCCAAATCATACTGCCAAAACTCATACTGTCCCTATTAAGGGTGAAATGCCAACCTTTATGCATTCCCCTAGGATTCATTTTAAGTTACCGATGTTCTATCCTTAATTCCACCTTTAAAAAGGTACATGCATCCTTCCATGGATAATCAAGTCATATATCCCTGATAAGGGTGTCTTATTCAATCATTCCCACCTCGGTAGTATATGCCTAATTTCACAATAACATTTGTATTCAAAATGAGGTCAATCAATATGGCCTCCAAAAGATAACAACGGTTATCCGCTTTTCTTTCCTAATTTGGTAATGATAACAAGGATGTTCTGGAAGATATTGGTCGTGTTCAACGTGAACTTCTTCTTAATAATTCCTTATTTACTTTTGTTGTTTATCCCAACAGTCATCTCAATGTTGGGATAACTCTCATACCTGGCGTCTCCCTTTTTGGGTATCGAGCCACTGGTCTTACATTTCACATTCTTGAAGGTCACTTCTTTCATCCAATTTTCCTACTTTCTTACTTTCTTGTCTCCTCAGTTTATCCGCGTCTCATTATTTATCCTTCGAACTATCTCAAGGTTTCCTCGAATCCTCCCAACTTACAGGAGATAAAATATATGTATCTCTTATGCCTTCAACCATCAATTTTAACTCATGGTGAATCACCCTCATCCTGACGATTACATACTTTTCTATTTCTATTGGTACGAGTCTTTAGGGTTTCCTCATACCCAACTCCCTTATCATTCCTCAAACTCTATTGCCTTTATATTCCTTTCCACTTCAGTTTCTTTTTATTCTCCTTTCTCTTATCATTATTTCATGAACCAACACAATATAAGCATTGATTTCAAACATCTCGTTATTCTGGATTCGTGTCCCCAGAACGAATCTTGACAACTTTTACCACTTAGATTCATAATTCATCATACTCGTCCGCTTTTGTTCTGGCTCTAAATCTGTTACACTACCTCCATAACCTTGGGATTTACTTTCTCGAAAACAATTGACTGAACTTAAATCAATTTATTATAATCTCTTACTCCGTGCTTTCCTTGGTCTTTCACCAGCGGGTGGTCTCTCTCTTAGGAGGGTAAGTGACAAAAACAGTCTTTTGTGGTTCATCAATCATTTAGAATCTCAAATGATTCCTATATTTCCTTTAGCCAGGCTCTTGCCTCGACTGGGTCAGCTTGTTCCTTGGAACTCTGAGAGCTTAGCAACTTAAAGGTCTTGAAAGAATTTCTCACCGCATTGTTTCCTCAGGGTGGTGGTTGGAGATAATAGTCTAAGTTCTGTCTAGAAAGGTCCATAAATTATCATATAGGAGTACCGTCTCGGTTCTCCTTTCCTTACTCGACTTCTATTTCCTTAGTCTGAACGTTTCCTCCTCCTCCCCGTAATCGGGGTCATCCTTCATGTTTTAAATCCTCATTTTCCACTTCATTATGTTATGGGTTCTTTCTATCTTGATGGCGACCTCCCTGACTATCACGTTCAGGGTTAGCTCTAAATCTTATTCCTCAAACTAGCTTTCATCTAAGATCTCATCTTTAAGCTCTTGAACATTTGGAACCCAAATTCTGTAGGAATACCTCATTATTCCCTTATCATCTTTCTCGATATTAATCTTTTATCTAATTGTTGGCTCTCTGCCTTTGTTCATCACTTTTTCTGGCACAATCTGTTCTTTTCCAATAATTTGAACTGTATTGCAATCTCAAACAGCTTTTCGGTACCGGCTCCGGTTACCTTCACTTCTATTTCCATTTTCTCAAAATCTCTTATAAATCTCCAAAAGACATTATCATCTTGAGTCTCTCCTTTTTACTAAGGGCATCAGCCACCATATTGGCTTTCCCCGAATGATAAAGAATCTCCCAATCATAATTCTTGATTAGCTCTAACCGCCTCCTCTGGCGTATGTTGAGCTCTTTCTACGTAAAAATGTACTAGAGCTCCTATAGTTTTTGTAAATCCCGCACTTCTCTCTATACAAGTAGTGCCTCCAATCTTTAGGGTAAAACTATTGCCACGAGCCTAAGCTCATGGGCGGGGATATCGAATTTTATATTCCCTTAATTGTCTTGACACAGACGCGATTATCTTGCTGTGCTGTATAAGAAGCACCCAAATTCCTTATGCGAAGCGTCACTATCTCCTTTTTCCATCCGGCAACGCCAACATAGGGGCCATCACCAATCTTTGCTTCAGTTCTTGAAAGCTGTTCTCGCATTTCTCTGTCCATTCAAACTTCTTAGTCTTACGAGTAAGCCGCGTTAAAGGGGCTACTATCTTTACAAACTTGAACGAATCTCCGGTAGTGACCAGCCAATCCTACCTCTGGTAATTCCCCGAACCATGGTCATCAATTCCTCAGTGGTCCTTTATTCATTCTTATCAGGACCCTCCACGGGATTCTTCTCAGCAACAATCCCTTCTAGGACAACATCCTCAACCGCTACATCCTCAATATGAACATCATCCGGTCCCTCATTAGGGTGTTCCATTGGATCCACAATCTGATCTCCAATAACTAATAAAACATCATCGCGTTGTTGCTCCTCAACCTCAGGGTTCGGAGTCCCGCTACCATATAGGATAACGAACTACGCTTATATCACGATATTTATAAGGGTTCCCCTAAGGGTTTTAACTGTCAGTACTACATTAGGTAGTCCGACTATGAACTTGGCAAGAGTTCTTATTATCTTAGTGAACTTATTATCTTAACGTCACATCATCTCTGAGGTTTATAACGCTTAGCTCTTATACCACTTCTGTAACACCCCCAAATCCGGGGTCGAGGATCTAGGTTGTCACGAGTTCCATTTCCCTTAATAACACCCAATCTTAATAAACAATCAACTACTCTACACTGTGACCCCACAATAAACACACACACCACAAGTTATAGTCTCAGAGATGAATATCCAAAAATAATCACAAGTCTTTTTATTCCATAATTATATGCCAATACACCTTAAAAAGGTTTCTGAATAAATTTACATTTCTTTGCCATTATTACAATTCATAAATATACATAATCTGGTACATCAAAAGTTGAAAGCCTAGCCTATTGGTAGTTCCTACCTCAGCTACAGCGACATCAACGCCTATAGGAAACTGCAGAACGTTTCCTATCCGCTCGCGAATTGGGAGCTTGGTCCTGTTCATCTTGTCTATCTGATGTTGTGTGATGAAAGAAGAAAGCAAGGGTGAGCAACAAGCCCACCAAAATAATATGTATAGTGATTTACAATATATGAGCATTCTCATAGTACTCATGAAAGTCTTGGTCAAGAAGAAATGAACCAAGTTGATATCTTAACGCGACCAAGTCGCAAAATATTCAGTATATATGTATATATACTTTTCAAAATCTTGGAAGTCCTCTTCCATGCATAATATACACAGAGTTCCAGTTTATAACTGTATAAAAATATCGTTGCAAGGTGATCTCATATATCTAACCTTGTCTCAACATTTTTCTGAAAATCTTTGTCATGCATAAGATAATCATTTACTAGATATAAGTTTAAAAGATGAAGTTACAAGATACTCCAATATACTTATATCTGAATACTACTTGAACTACCACCGTTCAAGTTATAATCAGTTTCAAAGTTCATCACCCAGATGAGACTATAAGACTTGAATAGATTCAATCTTTGAAATATTTTGAAGGAAATGAAGTTATGATATACTTCATTAAGTCCCGATATATATATACACCTATATATATACATACGTTTCCTGAGAACCTCTGTCATGTAAAGTATGAATAGAATTACAATATCCAATAAATTTGGAAAGAAAAAGAATTTTGGCATAAACCCGATATCTTGCTGATCAGGCAAAGATACCAATAAGTAACATTTTCTACTAGTAGATGGATGAATCCCCCACCGGTCATCACCCTGTCCACATAAGGACCTTGTGCGGGACCGCCACCCGGCCTCTTACGCGTTGATGGACTGCCACCCAGCCACTTACACTTTGATAGACCGTACCCCGGCCTGTCGCTTATGCCGACTCAATTAGATGGGCTTACTTCCCGAACGTTGGGTAAGTAATCAATTCATTTGTTTTCTCAAAACAGCAACCACGTTGCGAATGTAAAATGCACCACAGAGCTGGATCCCCCAGGTTTTGAGCGAGTATTTAAATCCCCTTTGAAAGGAAGATCTTAAATATAAAAAAGTGAGTTTTGGGGTCCACTCTAACTTTAAAAATCATTTTGAAGACTCGAAAACATTTTTAAGAATGTTTGGAGTACTGCTGATTTATTAAAATAAATCAGTCCCGATATATTAGAAAATATCTGAATATTATTATTTAAATAATATTCTCATAAAGATAATCCTTATAAAAATAATCGAAGTAGAAGTTTTAAAACTTATACTTGAAATGGATATTAAATAACCAAAGATATACTTATATGAAAGTACTATCTTTATTTGAATAATCGAAAATAAGTTTGATTATTGACACCTTATTCTTTAATAAAATAAAGAATATATTTCAGTAACAAGCGGAGTCATAATACCTCGAATGAATATTATAAATAATATTCATTAAATAAAATAAAGGAGTCATACATCCTCAAATGAATATTCAAATAATATTCAATTAATAAAATAAAAGGAGTCATAAGCCCTCGAATGAATATTCGAAATAATATTCAATAAATAATATAAAGGAGTCATAAGCCCTCGAATGAATATTCAAATAATATTCAAATAATAAAATAAAAGGAGTCATAAGTCCTCGAATGAATATTCGAAATAATATTCATTAAATAAAATAAAGTTATCGAATAACCCTTATTCGATTAATAGTTGTGAAAACTATAACCATATATATATAAATATATATATATATAAAATCTACTCGGGATCCTCGACTCCCGGTTTTAGAAAATGTTTTCACCTTTGGGTCCCTATACTAAGGGTATATGCAAATTACCGTTATTCTCTAGCATAGGTATTATCAACTGAACCAACAGATATATATGGCAAGAATACGAAACAGGCATGCATATGTACCATATCACATGCTACAATATATCGCAAGAATTTGTTAATAACAAATATGCATTTATCGCAAGATCATGCATATACACATATACATCACAATAACAGTTATAACGGGTAGAAAACTTGCCTGAGTGCTCCCGGATAGACTTAAGCTTAGAGTGGGTCCGATAACCTATGAACAACAACATAAGTCGGAATTAAACCGTGGTCACTTAAGAAACTAGACTTTAACCATTTAGAGTCCTAACGTTCGCTTTCGTAGTTAACGATTTACTTAAGTCGCTCGAGTACCCTCGGCTCCACCATTTTTAATAAATTATCCATTACGAGTTTTAAAGCGATTCTTTCGCGAGTGCCTTACCAACTGCCTAATCCACTTAACATAATTGTTTCATACTCCAATTAGTCCTTTAAGGTCTTTAACCAAGGTTTCAAAGTAAGGCGAGGGGTAAGGGTTCGGTCGCGAAACGTCGTTACTTAAAACGGTCGTTTCTCCTAAACCGTACATCAGAATCAAACGAACTACATATCAAAACGAAGCTCGTAACATGAACTTTCTAAACATGGCAATGGTCAAAATCTAGCAGTGAGTTCAAGGGTTCTGATCTTAAGAACAAAAACAGTCTACGGTAAATCGGGCATTACGACGGCTATGTTTACGCGATTACCCAATTTTAAACCACTCCAAATCATCTCACAATCAACCCACAATCATAACCCAATCAAAACTCCATCCATACTTTATCATAACAGCCCCAACAACTCAACATTAACAATTTATACTATTCTTTATCATGAATTTAAACTACACTTAAGTTCATTAATCAACAACCAAGATTTACAACTCCAAAAACATCCCAAAACCAACTAATCTCTACATACACAACCATCAAGCCTCTCATGAACTAGAATACTCATATTATGCTCTTAACATTCAATAAAAAAGCTTGGTTAAGAGATTATACCTTCCTTGAAGCTTCTTAACACAACACAAGAGCTTTGAATGCCTAAAGAACCTTGATCCTTGCTTGTATAACCTTAAACTTTCATAAAAATTCAAGAAAACTAAAGTTATTTCTTGAAGGTTACTATTCACCATCTTCTTCCTTGATTTATTGGAAGAGATTGTGAAGGAATTAGGAGCTTAAACTTATAGGATATCCATATCTATGTACAAGGAACCTTAGATAATTACCTTGTGATTTAACAATGCTTGGAACTTGATTTTTGGAAATTTCTTCTTTGAAAAAGAAGAAAAGCCGAAAGCAAGCTTGGAAGAAAGAGAGATATTTATGTTTTTGCTTTGATTTGATTCTTTGGTTGGTTGTTTTTGATTTGTTTTTGAGTAATTACCTTTCTAACCTTGACTTTGTGTGGTTATAAACCAACCACATCTCCTTCCTCCCTATGTCATGCTTATGTCATCATGTGATGTCATCCTCCCCTCTTTGTCCTCTTCTCATTGGTTGGCTGACATCATCCCCTCTAATCTCTTTGATTAACTTCCTAATTGTTTGCCTAATGACCGCTGATCTGTTATACGGTTCGCTTAACTTTCGTTTTTGTTTATCGTTTGAGGGATCATACCCGGGATCTTATTACTTGGGTTTCCTTAACCTTTTTCAATACATTATAATCCTTTTATGATCCTCTCTTATAATCCTTTAATTTAAATCCTTTTTATCCTGTTACCTTATACTTAATTCTTTCCGTATCTAGTGGATTTCCGGGAAAAATCAAAGTGTTCGGAATTGGATTCTGACGATCTTTACGTACACTTATATACCACATAGAGTACTAATAATATCCCAGAAGATCAATAACAGAACCCCTACATAGTGTGGCATGAAAAGTTTTCTCATTCATCAAAAACACTATTCATAAGGGTTTCAAAAATTTTCCAAATATTGGGGTTATTACATCTACAATCTAAGAACCAACATTGTCATGGAATCTGTGCATGTTGTGTTTGATGATAAAAAGATTGATGGACTAACAGATGAGGGACATCATGAAGGACTCAAATTTGACAATATTGAGATATATTGTGATGATAGTGAAGATGAGAATGATGAAGAAGGCATCTCAAGAAGAATTCAAAATCTGCCTTTGGATAATGCACAGAATGCTGCATCCGTTGAAAGTCATAATTCAGCTTCCGTTGAAAGAAGAAATGCGGCATCCGTTGAAAGACAAAGTGCATCATCCGTTGAAGTTCATAATGAAGCATCCGTTGATCACAGTCTGTCAATGGATAATCAATTCACTTCATCAGTTGATAGAGCTCCCAATTCCTTTCAAAGGATCAGCAACTCAGGGGGAGTTTCAACCAATCAACATTCTATCACACATCATGACAATACCGAGGCAACCTCATCTAGAGCTAATCTACAACCTCAAAGGAAATGGACCAAGAATCACCCTTTTGAACTGATCATTGGTGATGCTACATCTAAAGTGCAAACTAGAAGGGCTACTCAAGATAAATGTATGTATAGTAGCTTTCTATCATAGGAGGAACCTAAGAGAGTAGAAGAAGCTCTATTGGATCCAGATTGGATTTTAGCAATGCAAGATGAGCTAAACCAATTTGAGAGGAACAAAGTATGGAAGCTGGTACCCAAGCCAAAGAACAAGAGTTCTATTAACACAAAATGGGTATTCAGAAACAAGATGGATGAAAATGGCATTGTCATAAGGAATAAAGCCAGATTGGTTGCTAAAGGTTATTCTCAACAAGAGGGAATATATTTTGATGAAACATTTGCTCCAGTTGCCACACTTGAAGCCATCAGAATCTTTCTAGCCTATGCAGCCCATGCCAATTTCAAAGTCTATCAAATGGATGTCAAGAGTGCATTTCTAAATGGGGAATTGGAGGAAGAAGCTTATGTAAGCCAACCTCCAGGATTTGAAGATCCAAACTTTCCAGACTATGTGTATTATCTGTTGAAAGCACTCTATGGACTAAAGCAAGCACCTAGAGCCTGGTATGAGACTTTGTCAAAATTTCTTCTAGATAATCACTTCACAAGAGGTACTGTTGACAAAACTCTTTTCTTTAGAAATGTTAATGGCTCTACAATACTTGTTCAAATTTATGTAGATGATATTATATTTGGATCTACAGATGATAAGCTTTGTAAAAAGTTTGCTAAGTTAATGCAAAGTAAATATGAAATGAGCATGATGGGAGAGCTAACTTATTTTCTTGGTTTACAAGTTAAACAAGTTAGTGGTGGAATTTTCATTAGTCAAACTAAATACATTTATGATCTTTTAAAGAAGTTTGACTTAATGGACTGTTCATCTGCAAAAACTCCCATGGCCACTGCCACCTAGCTTGAATTAAACAAGGCTGAAAAGTCTGTGGACATTTCAAGTTATAGAGGCATGGTTGGCTCACTTTTATATTTAACTGCTAGTAGACCTGATATAATGTTTTCTACATGTCTCTGTGCTAGATTTGAAGCTGACCCTAAAGAATCTCATTTAGTGGCTATTAAAAGAATCTTCAGATATTTCAAAGGGACTCCAAATCTAGGAATTTGGTACCCTAGAGAGTCTGGTTTTGATCTAATTGGCTACTCAGATGCAGATTATGCAGGCTGCAAAATAGACAGGAAAAGCACAACTGGCACCTGTCAATTTCTAGGGAACAAGCTTGTGTCATGGTTCAGCAAGAAGCAAAATTATGTTTCTACATCAACAGCTGAAGCTGAGTACATTGTTGCTGGTAGTTGCTGTACACAGATACTATGGATGAGGAATCAACTATTTGACTATGGACTAACTGTTGACAAAATTCCTATATTCTGTGACAACACAAGTGCCATTGCCATTACTGAAAATCCAGTGCAGCACTCAAGAACTAAGCACATTGACATCAAGTACCACTTCATTAGGGAACATGTGATGAAAGGTACAGTGGAACTTCATTTTGTTCCAAGTGAAAAGCAGATTGCAGACATATTCACCAAGCCATTTGATGAATCAACATTCACAACATTAGTAAGTGAGCTAGGTATGCTTAATTATTCATAAATTTATGTCCTCTTTATAATCTGCCTTGAAGCCTGAAATAAATTTGCTGCAAGAACAAAGTTGGCTTTAAGTAAAAAAATTATTCTATCAATGGATATTCCCTATCCGTTGAAAGCCAAAATTGTTCTATCAACGGATGTTCATTATCCGTTGAAAGACAAATACATTTCTAGTAATTTTATCCCTCAACGAATAAAATAGTGTTGATCATCAACGGATAACTATTTACCTTATCCGTTGAAGTGTCACATCAGTTACTTTAAGTGAGTCACAGCCGTTGATTCTTTTACTTAACCGTTGATACAGATATACACTGTTGTATGTATTTGTATTAAAGGCAGTTTTTAGAATTTCTACAGTTTTCTTTACTCTTGAACGACTGTAATTTATTTAAAAGTATCATTTAATCATTTTATTTACATTTTAATTCAAGAAAGTATAAAAGCCAATTGAATTCTTATTTTCACTTTACGCTTTCTTGCAATTTTTATTCTCTTTCTCTCCCAAAACTCTCAAGTTTTTCTCTGCAACCTCTACTCACAACAATGGCACCAGTAGTCAAAATTATGTCTCAGTCTGGATTTGTTTATGAAAAGAACAATTTCGTAGCCTTGGTTGAAAAGAATGAAGCCCATTCTGATTATCACAAGATGATGGACTTCATCAAAAACTGTAAACTAAGCTATGCAATGCTGAAAGCCCCAACCATTTATTGTGAGGTAATTGAGGAGATTTGGACAACTGCAGAGTTCAACTCCACAGATATGACTATTGCCTTCTCTCTCAAAGGTAAGGATTATTGCATTAACTGTGATGATATACAGTCTTGCTTTAAGTTGCCTGAGAATAATGCCATGACACCACATACTGATAAAGATGTATCTGCTATGTTAGATTCCATAGGCTATGCTTTTAATTCTGCTAGTTTAGGTAGTATTAGAAGGAAGGGCCTTAGGAAAGAATGGAGTTTTCTTGGAGATGCCTTTATCAAGGTTTTCTCTGGGAAGATTAGCAATTTTGATGTCATAACTTCATCTCTTGTTAATATGCTCTATATGCTAGTTTCTAATAGGTACTTTAATTTTAGCAACTATGTCATGCTAGAATTAGGTTCCAGGTTAGGTAACAAAGCTAATATACCACATAACATCTACTATGCTAGATTTTTTATGTTATTGGCTAACCATGTTACTGAAGGGTTGGTTATATCTAATGAGAGCAATAAACTCAAATGATGGGCACAAGAGAAAAGGGTCCTTGCAGACCTTTTGAGAATCAACCTCAACAGCCAGGTGCCATTGGTATATTTGCCAATAATGAATGCACCACAGGTAAGTGAGGTAAACACTTCTATAACTCCTACTATTTCCAACCCCATTGTTTCTTTGCCTTCTAGTGTGGCAATGGAATCTGTGTCTTTGTCCCAACAGGTTCCTACCAAAGCCACCAAAACTAAAATTTCAAAACACAAGTCAAAGAAAACCACCTCTGTTATTTCCCAAAAGACAACAGTTGTAACAACTACCATAAACCCTGAAGGGAGTGAACAGTGTGTGAGTGGTGAGGGGAGGGGTGAACATCAAGAAACCCCCCAGGATAAGGTGGGAGAGGTGAGTGGTACCCCAGCCAGCCAAACCACGGTCTCTCAAAAGACTGTGGTGGTTCAAAAGGAGTCAAACACATCCCTAGTTGCATCCTCCCAAAAGGATGAAGCTATTGAAAATAGTCCCCAACCAGGGACACAGAACAAAAGAGGGAGGGACACTGAAGCCACACATTCACCAATCAAAGCCTTTTCAAGGAAGAAGAAGGCTAAAACCCTAGTTTCCACACAAGGGGCACACACAGCACAGATACATCCACCTGTATCTTTGCCTTCTCAAATTCAGCTTGATGTGACTCCAGCAAATGTGGAGTCACAGCCCCATTCTCTCATAATAGAAACACATCAATCATCAAACTCTCCATCACCCTCTCTGGATGTGGATATGATATTCACATCAATTCCTGATTCTCCCTCCTTAAAACTCAGGGAGGAGCCCCACTCAAATCCTGATGATCATCATCTGTTAGATGATTTATTGGATCATCAGCCAATTCTTTCAGATATAGTTGAAGAATCTGTGTCACCTCACTTAAAATCAATTCACACAGATTCAACAATTATGTTACTTTCAATATCTACATCTTTTCCTTCTTCAACGGATATCTCTCATCCGTTGACAAGTGGTTGTTCTTCGACGGATAAGCTTAACAGCAGTTATCCGTTGATATCATCAGTTTCCACTTCAACGGATACTTCCTATCCGTTGATGGTCTCTACACATATAACAGAAACAATTCCAAATATAGAAGACATGGACACTGTTCAATCACTTTTAGGTTTGAGGGAAGGGAGTGATAATTTGAGTGAGAGGCTGGGTTGCTCCCAGGCAAAAGGAGAGGTTGAGAGTCAACATATGCATGCTATTTCTTCCAGCATGGCAAAAGTAAGTGAGGGGAGTGCCACCTTAGAAGGTGAGGGTGAGGGTGTGTGTGAGCCAGGGGGAGCCACTGATGCAAGAAAATAGAGAAAATGAGAGAAAGGCAGGTATAGAAGCTATAAGGGTGGATCCAGCCATTGCTAGTGAGTCAATGATTGTGGATGATGCAGAAAAGGAAAGACAATTTCAGCAACATTACAAAGCTGTAATTGATAACATTTCTTTGGATGCTGACACTTTTACTCACCCTGTTCCAGCCTATCAATTGTTGGCTGCTCAGGGCAATGTGGAGTCAGAGCAGACTTTGAACATTGTACACACTTCAGAATCTCTTCTAAGAGACAAAGCTGCTGTTAATAGGCTGCCTTCTCAAGCTGGTGAGCCATCTGAAGAATTTGGAGTAAATTCTAATGACGATGACTCTAATTCTTTGGATGAGAGCATGAACTTAGGGGGAGCAACAGGCCCAAGTTCTGTTCCAAATCTACCTGACTGGGCATGGGCAAAGGAATCTACACCAGGACAGTTTGGTGTAGCTTTGGTCAAGCAAGTAATGACTATACAGAAGGCCCTTCAGGAGACTACAGATGCTGGTACAAAGGCACTTCTTCAAGCTCATCTAGACTCTCTGCATCTCTTGCAGTTTCAGCATATCAGACAGAATCTAAGTGTGGATGAACTCAAGCAGGATATTGCTGATCTGAAATCCTACAATGCTGAGAAGTTGGATTCAGTCATGCCTTATGGTACTATGCAAGATTTGTTAGTAAGATTGAGGAGAGAATCTGATGCTGACAAGAGGCTGGCCAGGTTAGAAAACAGAGTTCAGATCATTGAAGACTCTATGGTCACCATTCTTCAGAATCAACAAACTCAGACAAATCTACTAATGCAGCTGGAAAAAGCACAAGGCTTGACCCCTACCCTTGATGATAAGAAAAAGGGGGGGAATAAAAGGGAAGGGGAAGGAGAGCCATCAACAACAGTTCAAATATCTCAAGTGCTAGTTCCTGCCATCACCCCTTCTCCACCTATTCAAATCAAAGGAAAGCTTGATGGAATTGATCTAATCTAGATAGCAGCAGCTGAATTGCAAGTCAAAGAGCAAATAAGGAAAATTGATGAAAAGGTGCAACAAATTTTTGGTTCTACAGCTTCTAAATCACAATTTGTGAAGTATAGCACAAAGGTGAAATCAATTATTATGGAGCTCAAGCCAGTAAGGAGGAATAAGGTTGGAGAGACTTCTGCCAAGAATATGAAACCTATGGTTCTCAAGCCCAATAACAGATCCAATAAGGACTCTACAAAGAATCCTCTAAGCCTTGCTCAGATGAAAGAAGTGGATTTTCCTCTTCCAAAGCCTGATGAAGACAAGGTTTTGGGTGGAAGTATCATAAAGCACAAAGAGACCATGGATGTGGTTGAAAGGATGAACATGGCTATTATCTTTAGAGAGGGAAAGAGCATTTGTGTGATGCAAGAACATCCCAAATTCTCAATAGCCAAGAGGGAAGAAGCCAGAAGGTTGAAGGAAGAAGCCAAAAAGCTAAAGGTTGACAAAAGAGCACAAGCAAAGCTTGAAAAACAGCTAAAGTCAAGTCAAGCTGAAGAAAAGAAAGAAATTGAAGACAAGAGTGAAGATGTAGGTATGGGGGACATGTTTAGTGATGATGTGGGAGAAAGAAGTAAGGAAATAGACGAATGGCAGAATGGGAACAGAAAGAAGGCCAATGCAAAAAGAAAGATGGTAGATGAGACTGAAGAAACCCAATCAAAATCCAAACCACTACATTCTATTCCTGAACCCATTGTGCCTGACCCCTTCATAAACATCCATGGTGAAACAATCACTCCTAAGGAGGAACCAATTGATTGGGACACCATCAAATTGCTCACCTTCTTAACCTCTTCTCCACCATCAAAGAAGCAGAAAAGAAAAATAAAATCAACACCTCCTCCAACCTCAATCAAATTCACTCAGAAGCCTAAGCCTAAGCCACAAGCCTCTAAGGATGATTATGTTCACATTTGTGACATAAAGGAATTTTCAGACATTAAACTCTATCTGGATGAGCTGGAGGAAGTAAGGGGAATAGATGCCTACAGACAGCTACCAGAAAGACTAGTGTTCAAATACAAAGGAAGTGGGGAAAGAACCTGGCCTCTCTACAGGATTCTGAATGAAGGCTACTCTACCTTGGTTAGAGTCTACTCAGCCATAAAAAGGGATTCTGGCTTTACCAGGACTGCCAAGACTGAGATTCTCAACAAGATTGCCAACATAAGGAAGTCTTGGTGGGAGCCCAATGCCTTGCCTAGAACATTACTCATTCAAGAAAGAGGAATTACATTTCACAAATCACCTCATTGGTTGATGGAGTTCAGAGACAACAAAGGAGTCAGAAGATTTTTCAGACTTGAAGATCAGCTCAAGATTGCCAGTAATGAAACTCTCAAGGATATGCAATCTAAGTTGGACATCAATGAAGAAGATGAAGCTGAGTTCTACAGACAACTTCAACTTCAAATAGAGGAGAATGACAGGAGGCTAGGAAAGAAAACAAGGGATCAAAGGAAAAGAAATTAATCTGCTCAGGCTAAAGGAGCACCCTTGGAAATAATGTAATTCTTCAATTCCATCTCAGCATACACATTTGTGCAGCACTTTTAAATTTCTGCTTTATTACAGTTAATATGTTTGTCAAGTGTTTTGTTATCATCAAGTTAAACCCAAATTTATGCATACAATTCTAGTAGACATAAATAGGGGGAGATTGTTAGGAATATGTGTATTAGTTTGATGATAAGTTAAACAAAATACTTAAGTAGAAATCTAGTGTTTGTAGCCTCAACGGATAAGACCATCTTGGCTATCCGTTGAAGGAGTAGCTTTACTTAGCAATAAGTTTAGTATTGTAGCACATTTCATTCTCTGGATTCAAGTTGTAATTCTTAGATGTTGTAGGAAATTATCAGTCATGTTGACTACTAGTGGATATGCAAATAGGAGGGCTAATTGTAAATATTTCATGCCCTGTAATTTTGTATAAGTGAAGAAGTATCAACTGATATTGAAGACCTTCAACGGATAAGAAACAAAGCTTCAACGGATGTCTTTAAAGCTTCAACGGATAATATCCATCAACGGATAAGTGCTTCAACGGATAAGACTTCAACTGCTAATGCATCAACGGATAAAGCTTCAACGGATAAAGCCTCAACGGATAAGGCATCAACGGATGAAAGCTTCAACGGATGCTTAGTTCAATAGCAGTTGATTATGACAATTCATAAGCTGACAGAGGCACATGGGTTGACAGAGACAAACTGGAATGTGGCAGCCTCTAGAAGGAATCAAGAAAATACAGCATTTCCATTCTGGTGCAAACAAGGGAGTATTCAAAGATTAAAAGCTAAACCCAAATTGCATTGGATAGAGAAATGAAGAAGAAACATGTGAAGAGCCTTTTTAATTGTATTTTACAGTTTTGTCTTCACTTGTAAACTTGGTGATATATAAACCAAGTAGCAGCTAGTAATTAGGTGTGAATTTTCAAGAGCTGTTTAGAAAAATCTAGAGAGAAAATCATCTAGTTTGTACTAGGAAGCAGCTGTGATTTAATTCTTTAAATCACAGATTTTCTGAAATAACACATCTCTGGTGGAACAACAAATCCACCAGAAAAGTTTTTAAGTTCTTTATATTCTTTACATATGTGTTTGAATATATATCTGTATGTATTAGCCTCAAGCAATTCACACACATTTGCTCACTAAAACACTTAGCCTTAGAAACTACTCAAAACTTGAAAAAGTTTTGAGATTTACATTCAACCCCCCTTCTGTAAATCTCATTGTTAGTCCACTGGGAATAACATGATTACTTCAAGACTGAGAAGTGTTATCTGGAAGAGATTTGAAGAACCAAGGAAGTGAAGATGAGACTACTTGAAGAACAGTTAAGTGCTAGAGGAAGAAGCATCTTTCATTTCAGTTACTCAAGAAATCTAGAAATGCAGAATTTGATCCAGAAAACCAGTAGCATTATTTACAAGTCTTGGTACTTTACTTTTTCCAAGTTACTAGTTGAGTTATCCTCTCTATTTAATTTGTTTGTTAGGTTTAACAATCAAATAGGGGAGATTGTTGGTGAGAATGCATAGCTGTATGAACAGTTACGTGATAACTCAACACGAGAACAACACTAGAACATGACAGGTTAATAGTACTATATCTACACAAGAACTCAAGAATAAATAAAGACAAGGCAAATACAAAGAATCGGAGGATTAGAAGAAGGCTTGAAGTCTGTTTACAGGTCATTGAAAAAAGTTCATTAATATGATCATGCCTCAGTGAAGAATAAAGGTTAAAGACTTTCAGGGTTTCAGAAATGATGAAGATTCAGTGTATAAGTGCTACCAGAAGATTTTAATGTATTGGCATTGATTGAAGATAGACAGTGTTCGAAGCATAGGAATCTGAAGAATTGAAGACATGGTATAGACAGAGGTTAAAGAAGACAGTTGCAGTCTTAAAGTTATACTCACTGAAAGGAGTTCATTTACATGTTCAACCGTCAGTGAAGAACAGTGAATAAAGTATTCAAGATTGTAGTGGGAATGAAGACGTAGTCTAAAGTACCATAAAGGATTTCAGTGAAAGTACATTTGTTTATTGACAGTCAGTATTTGAAGCGATAAAGATGTTGCAAGCTTAACAATGTAATCAAGGTTATAATACGAAGACCTGAATCAGAGTTAGACGTCTGTGAATCAGACCAGTTGCACTAGGCATCAATAACTCGTGAAAGGAATCTGGGTATTATTTGTAGAAGAATTGTTAAGTGGAGGAACGTACTTGGTTTGAACGTTTATCTGTTAAAGTACGAAAAGAGGTGCGCAGGGGTTACAGCTAAAACAACTAGAGGGATTGGCCAAGTTCAAAGTTTAACTGTTAACTTAAATAAATTTATTTAATGGACTTTAATATAATTTATTTAATAAACTTAAAATAATTTATTTTATGAACTTTAAATAAGTTCATTTTATAAATCTAAATTAGTTTATTTATATAAGTTATATTTAAGTTTATTTTATAACTTAATTTAGTTCTAATTTAAAAAAAAGGAAAAAGAAAGGAAAAAAGAAAACAAAAGAAAAAAAAAGAAAAAAAGGAACCAGACCAAGTACAAGTACTTGTGGTTGCATGTTGTATATGAATTTTGTCTAAGTAAAAGGTTACTTGTACTACTATTAGTCGCAGGTTAGCAAAAATCAAGAGGTCGGGGGTTATACTCCTGAGGTCGCAGGTTAGATTTTGATTGAAATAATTCAAGGTAAATCCTACTCCCCCTCCTGGTCTCCAGTTGGTGTTGCAAAAATAAACTAAGTACAATTATTTGTACTAGCACTCAATGTGGTCGCAGGTTGAGTTTTTTTGGAATAAATTCTAAGTACAAAAGCCATTCCCCCTCTGGTCGCAGGTTAACAAGTCCAAACTCCCCAGCCACATCTTTAGTGGGTTACTCAATTGATTTGTGTGGTTAATTTCCAGCCACATATTGCAATTGAATATAAAGTTTATACAAAGCAGCAGAAGCATTAAGTAATTAAGTTTTTGTTCTGTTCATCTTCTCTCCCAAAATAGCTGAAGAACTTAAGCAAAGAGAGACAGAGGAGATACACACACAAATCTATATTCATTAATCTTCTAACCGGAGTAACGTTATAATGCCCGATTTAACTCTTGTATATTCATAGGGGCATTATAAACGTTACCCGATAATTAAATCCTTAGACAAACAAAAGCTAGATTATTGTATAGGATTTAATTTGTTGATCTTTGTAGAAGCTAGGAACTTTGTTGTTCTTAAATTGTAGCCGGTTATTTTATTTACCAGAGTGTAGCAACACCCTCGAAGATTTATATATGAATATACATTTCCCCGAATATCTTGTGTTCCTCATTTATTGTTCCAAACACTATTCCCCTCAAGAAAATGATTCCACTAACCAGACACTAAATTTTATATCCGCAAAAGATTTGAAAGAATTTTTTAATTTAGTGAGTATCGTATTTAATCCCCCTTCTACGATACTTCGGGACCTAACAAGATAGCCTATAGCTGAAATTCAGGTGGTAGCCTCAATCCTATCTATAGACTAAGCCTGCTGGAAGTACTTCTCCCTCACTCATCAATGCAGTAAGTCGATCCTACAACTCACTTATAATATTACGGGCCTCAGTCAGGCCACCCAAGGTCATTAGATAATCAGTGATAAGAGAATCCTGAACGGTTGCATCTAGTAGTCCATGGGGGTGTAGGTGGTGCAGACCCAGAAGATCCAACTGGATAAACAAGCACAGTATCAGGTGACAATGGTGCAGGAGATAAAGGTGGCATCTCCTCAATAGGTGTTGGGCTCGATACAGGGGAGGGAACAAGAACTGGTGGAACCTCATGGATGTCTACAGGAATTTCTTGAAGATGGTCTGATACTGGTATAACTAGTGTCATTGAAGGTCCCACTCCATCTGCCCTCACTATCGGTTGTGCCCTCGGTAACTCTTCATCCTCTAGAGCTGCCCTTGAGGCCATCCTAGCTCTGATAGTCTCCCTGACTACGGTCATCAATTCCTCAACGATCATCTTTTCAGTCTCGTCAGGATCCTCTACGGGATCCTCCTCAGCAACAATCCCTACTGGGATAACATCCTCAATATTAAAATCATCCGGTCCCTCGTTAGGGTACTCCATCGGATCCATAATATGATCTCCAATATGTAATAAAATATCATCGTGCCGATGCTCCTGAACCTCATGGTTCGGTGCCCCGCTACCCTATACGATAACGAACTATGTTACTATCATGATATTTATAAGGGTTCGCGTAAGGGTTTTAACTGTCACTACTACATTAGGCAGTTCAACAATGAACTTGGGAAAGAGTTCTTATTATCTTAGTGAACTTATCATTATATCGTCGCATCATCTCTGAGGTTTATAACGCTTAGCTCTGATACCATTTATAACACCCCCAAATTCGGGGTCAGGGATTCAAGTCGTCACAATCTTTATTTCCATTTATAACACTTTTCTTTAATTAAATAAACAACTGCACAATGTGACCCAATGATAATACTCACTCCAAAACACGTTATAGTCTCAAAGATAAAATTTAAATAGGTAATAGTCATTGAAATCCATAAATTAAAATTTATTACACCTCAAAAGGATTTCTAAATAATTTACATGTTCCTTGCCATTATAATAATTCATAGATATACATAAGTCTTGTACATCAAAAGTTGAAAGCCTAGCCTATTGGTAGCTCCTACCTCGGCCATAGCGGCATCAACGCCTACAGGAAATTGTGGAATATTTCCAATCCGTTCGCGAATTGTGAGCTTGGTCCTATCCATCTCGCCTAGTTATTGTTGGGTGATGAAAAAATAAAGCAAGGGTGAGCAACACAACCCACCAAAATAACATATAACTGATTAACAATATATGAGCATCCTCATAGTATTTATGAAAGTCTTGGTCAAGAAAAAATGAACCAAGTTTAATATCTTAACGCGACGAAGTCGAAAAATATTATATATATATATATATACATATATATATATTCACAAAATACATATAGTTTGATCAATAATGCAAGTATCTGGATCGACAACTTACTGAAAATCTTTATCATGCATAAGATAATCATTTACTACATATAAGCTTAAAAAGATGAAGTTACAAAATACTCTAATATACTTATATCTTTTCCGAAAACTACTTGAACTATCATTGTTCAAAGTATACTTAGTTTTAAAAGCTCGTCACATAGGTGAAGCTACAAGATAAAATTTGTATAATATCAATCATTGAAATATTATTTAAAAGAAATGAAGTTACGAGATACTTCATTATGTCCCCATATATATCTCTTTCATACACTCCTTGAAACCCTCTGTTATGAAAAGTATAAACAGAGTTATAGTACCCAATAATTTTTGAAGGAGGAAAACCTTGGCATAAACCATGATACCTTGTTGATCAGGCAAAGATATCAATCACGTTACTTTTCTACTAGTAGAAGGACGAATTCCTCGCCGGTCATCACCCTGGTCGCATTAGGACCTTATGATGGACCGTCACCCGGCCTCTTACGCGTTGATGAACTGTCCCCCAGCCCCTTACACTTATGCCAACGCATTTTGATGGGCTTACTTCCTGAATGTTGGGCAAGTAATCAAAGACTATTTTATCAAATCAGCAACCTCATTGAGAATATAAAAATATATCACGGAGCCAGATCCCTCATATTTTTGAGTGAATATTTAAACCCCCTTCGAAAGGAATATCTTAAATTTGAAAATGAGTTTTGGGATCAGCTCTAACTTTTAAAATCATTTTGAAGACTTGAAAATATTTTTGAAAACGTTTGAGATATGATTTAATAAAATAAATCATTTCCAAAATATCAGAAGAATATCTGAATATTATTCTTTAAATAATATTCCAATAAACAATAGCTTTTATAAAAATAAATGAAGTAAAAGTTTTGAAACTAGTACTTGAAAAGAATAATAATCAATAAAAGATATACATATACGAAAGTAAAATCTTTATTTGAATAATAAAAAATAATGTTTGATTATTATTCAAAACTATCGAATAAACTTTATTCGATTAATAGTTATAGAAATTTATATATATAATATACTCGGGAATATCGCCTCCCGGTTTAGGAAAAATGTTCAACTTTGGGTTCCCTATACAAAGGGTATACGCAAAATGCTACTTATCACTAGCATATGTATTATGCAGCTCATAAGCTCTACTTTAAAGCAATTATATTTGACAATGAAATATCTCATTTCAAAACATGCATGCATGCATATATATATATATATATATATATTATATCAACATGTTTGCCAAAATATACATGCACACACATATATATATATATCACAAGATTTTGCTAACAATACTCATACAATTATCTCAATATAACGCATATATATATATATCATCACAACAACAGTAATACGGGTAAAACACTTGAAGGAGTGTTCAGGGGTAGATCTAAGCTTAGAGTGGGTCGATAACCTATGAACAACAACATAACCCGGAATTAATCCTAGGTCGCTTAAGAAACTAAATTTTACTCATGCATACCCGAACGCTCGCTTCCATGCTTAAGGATTTACATTAGTCGCTCAAGTACCCTTGGCTCCACCATTTTTATAAAATTGACCGTTAAACACTTTATGGTGAATCATTCGCGAGAACTTTACTAACTGCCTAACCAAATTTACATAATTGTTTCATGTTTCGGTAAGTCTTTTAGGATCCTTAAACATGGTCTCAAAGTTACTCAAGGGGTAGGGGTCCGTTCGCGAAATGTCGTTACTTAAAACGGCCATTTCTCCTAAACCGTAAATCGGATCAAAGCGATATCAAAACGAAGCTTAAATCATAAACTATCTAAGCATGGAAGTGGTTAGTTCTTAGTAGTGGGTGTTTGGGTCCAAAAGTTATGCAGAAAATAGTTAAGAAAAATTGAGCATTACGACGGCTATAACCTAACGATTTCCAAATTTGTAACACCACAAATCAGCACCACTCCACCAACATTTAACCACAATACTACCACAATATAAGATCATTCAACCACCATCATTTTACTATGAATCTAAGTCAAATCAAGCTAAAAATCATCAAGAACAACAAGTATCACTCCTAACTCCAATAATCAACAAAACACTTAACAACAAAGATCTAAACATGTTGAAATAACTATACACTTAATCCATCACCCAATCATCATAATAACTCAAACTAATAAACTTAATACTAAGGGATTGAAGATTTATACCTTCCCTGGAGTTTTTAAACAATGCAAGAGCCTTGAAAAGTCTATGGGAGCCTTGATCTACTCCTAAACAGCCTTGATATTTCCATTAAAATCAAGAAATCAAAACTATTTTCTTGAAAACACTATTCATCATCTTCTTGGATGAATTATAGAAAAATCTAGGAATGGAATTTGAAGCTAAGATTTCTAAGAAGCATGTAACTAATCAAGGAGAAGCTAAGATAATTACCTTGGAAATTAGCAAGATGTGGAGCTTAGACTTCCTAAAACTTACAAAAGAGGCTGAAAGTTGAAACATGGAAATGGGGGAGAGAAAATGAAATGTTTTGTTGCTTGCCTTGGGAAACAAACTAACTCACTTGGTTATTAATTAACCTTGATGATTAAGTGTTTAAAACACTTGGATGAGATTCATTCTTCAACAAATATCTACTTGATTTGCATGCATCACCTTGTTTACATCATCTACAAGCCACATGTCCTCTCCTTGTGGTGTGATGATATCACTTGTTTCTAATTCACTTGATTTATCTCCCTCACTTCTTGTACAAGCTTGTTCCTTGACCGTTTATTTGTTTTACGGTTCGCTTAACTCTCGTTCTCGTTGATCGTTCGAGGGATCAAATCAGTGACCTTATCATTAGGGGTTCCCTAAGCTCTTCTTAATATCTTTTGTTCCTTTAACAATTCTCATTTATAATCCTTGAATTTAATTCCTTTAATCTTAACACCTTATAATTAATTCCTCCGGTGTCTGGTGGATTTTCGGGAAAAATCAAAGTGTTTGAATTCGAATTCTGACGACCTTTACATACACTCATTTACATTATGGAATACTAATACAATTTAAGAATTTCCATAATAGAACTCCTATATAGGGTGGTCTGATAATTTTACTCAATCAGTAAAATCAACAAGAGTTACTATTCATCAGGGTTTCAAAAAAATTCAAAAAATGGGGTTATTACAACAAAGCTCTTTTTATTTATTCTCAGTACCCAAAAAGCTTGATTTGACAATTAGAGGTTATGCTTAATTGTTTACTCACCATTTAACGACTTACACATTAGATACACTCATCATTTATAGTTTATTTGATTGTATTGTTAATCATTTGATATGAGCTATAGGTTCTAAGAATGATAGATACAAGCCATTGTTTTGATAACTTATAATTGTAATTGGCTTTATCTTATTTGTAACTTTGAATATTTGTTCAAAGGTGTAGGAAACCCTTTGCAGTTTAATTTCTTAATACAAGAATTACTCTATGAAATCTCTTGTGATTGTTTACTTCGTTTTAAAGTTTCAATTTATGTTGCATAAATAGTTTTAAAACGAAGAACATACATTCACCCCATCTGTATGTACCTTTTGGACCTAACATATTTTGGTCGGATTTACTGTTCCCGGTATTGTTTGTTGATGTTACGAGTTTATACGAGTTGCAATGACGATTTGAAGTTGATTGGTGTAAAAATTATAATCAAATCGTGCTATTTTGGTCGCAAACGGACCTCGCCGGAATTGTTTGAAGCTCATCGGAGGCTGAAAAACTTCAGTAAATTCTTCAAACTTTGCAGTCATCCCCTACCTTGGGGATTGTTTGATCCAAGGTAGAAGAAGACCAGATCAAAAACACGCTTTTTTATTTTCTAAATAAATTTAAAACATATTTCTTTTTTCCAAAAAGGATTTTTTTTCAAAACTAAGTGTTAGTCCCTAACAATGCAACAAGAATTACAGAAGGGGGTTGAATGAAATTCTTGAAACTTTTTCTTGGTTTAAAAGTGTTCTAACTTAAAATATATATCTGTGTGAATTGATTTGCAAAATGCGGAATAATAACTTGGAATGAATTAAAACACAAGTAATTAAAAGACAAGTCTTTAAAAATCTTTATGGTGGATTTGAATGTATCCACCAAAGATATATATATTATATCAAGAGAACTCTGTGTAGTAAGATTTGCTCACAGCTGCTTACAAATGTGAACAACTAAGTTTGCAGAGAAATGCTAAGAATGCAGCTTACAAATGTTTCTCTAAGAATTTTCTTGCTTAGTGTTCTTGTTGTTCTATTTGCTACTTCTTGGTTTATATATCACAAAGATTACAAAGTAATAAGACAAGATAATAAAACAAAACCTATCAAGTCTAATACAATGCTGCTTCATTACTCTATTCCAGCATCTTTGAATATCTTCAAAATAGCATGGAAATGGCAATGCTTCTTTGTTCTCTAAAACTCAGTTGAATAGGCTTCCACATTCCTTTTGCATACACTCGACGCATGTGACTGTGTTGTCACTGTCAACTGATGTTTGAATTGATTATCTGTCGGGTACATGATCATCCATCGGGTTGCCTTGTTGATCATCCTTAGAGTGGCATTGTTGTTTATCTGTCAGGTAGCTATCTGGCACTTGACTTCATTTTATTTATGTAGAATTACAAGACATCATATATGTACAATTAATCAACCTATTATGCATATCTAATTAAAGTCAACATGACTTGAGTGCTACTACAGAATCTAAACAAGGTGTATGCAGAAATGTGCTACAAACTCATTATTACACAAGCTACTCACTCGTTAATAATTAATTATCATCCGTTGGGACTATATTGAGTCATCCGTCGGGACTATATTCCTTATTCGTCGAGTGCTACATTTTTCATTAAGTAAAATCTACTAAGGTGTTTTGTTGATGAAATCATCAAGTACACAACATATTCACAACAATCTCCCCCAATTTATGTCTACTGGAATTGTAGCCATAAATTAAGAGAAACTTAATGATATCAAAACACCCAAAAAATATACAACTTTAAAGGTAAGTAGATAAAACTATAAAGTGCTTCAATTGACAAAATGTACAAAGATTAGCTCACAGTCATTTTCAAGGTGCTCCTCTAGCTTGAGCAGATTAATCTAATTCCTTGAAGGTCTGGATCTCTTTTGAAGCTTTCTGTTGTTTTCTTCTATCTGATTTTGGAGCTGTCTGTGGAATTCTAGATCATCAGATTCTGAGAGATTTAGCTTTTCTTGCATTTCCAAAAGAGTCTCATTGCTAGAGATGCTCAATTGGTCTTCTAATCTAAAAAATCTTCTAAATCCTTTGTCATCCATGAACTCCATAAGCCAGTAGGGCCTTAGATGCACTATACTTCCTGTGTAAGGGATAGTTAGAATCTTTGGGAGTGCATCTTTAGCTCTAACACTCCTCAGTTCTTCAATCTTCTTTAGAACCAGTCTTCTTGCAGTTACATTAAAACCAAAGTTCTTCTTGAAAGATGTGTTAGGAATGTATGTGCATTAGTTTGATGATATGTTTAACAAAATCCTTAAGTAGAAATTTAGTGTCTGTAGCCTCAACGGATAAGACCACTTTGGCTATCCGTTGATGGTGTAGCTTTACTTAGAAATAAGTCTAGTGTTGTAGCATATTTCAGTCTCTGTATTTAAAATGTAATTCTTGGAAGTTGAGAGAAACTATGAGTCATGTTGACTACTAGATGATATGCAGATAGGAAGGCCAATTGTAAATACTTCATGCCTTGTAATTTTGTATAAGTGAAGTGGTATCAACGGATGACTTAAAGACCTTCAACGGATGAGAAGCTAAGCTTCAACGGATGTCTCTAAAGCTTCAACGGATAAAGTCATCAACGGATAACATCCTTCAACGGATGAGTGCATCAACGGATGAAAGCTTCAACGGATAACATCCTTCAACGGATGAGTGCATCAACGGATGAAAGCTTCAACGGATGTTCTGATGATTAGCCGTTGATAAGGGGTAGTTGTACCTACAAACAGAGGCACATGGGTTGATAGAGACAACTGAGATGTGGTAGCCGAATTTCAGGAACAACAGAAAAAGCAGCCGTTCTTCTCTAGTACAAAGATGCAATAGTCAACAAAGTACTGGAGTGAACAGGAAAAGAAGCAAGTGAAGATCTTATTTTATTACTGTATTTTATATTGTTCTTCACTTGTACACTTGGTAATATAAAAACCAAGTAGAAGCTAGTAATTAGATGAGAGATTTTCCAGAGCTGTTTAGAAAAATATTGAGAGAAAATTCATCTAGTTTGTACTAGGATGCAGCTGTGATCAACATTGTTTAATCACAGATTTTCTAAAATACCATCTCTGGTGGAACAACAAATCCACCAGAAAAGTTTTTAAGGTCTGTTGTGTTCTTTACATTTGTGCTTGAATATATATCTGTCTGTATTAGCTTAAAGCAATTCACACACTTGTTCTTCTTGAACACACAACTTTCATAAACTGCTCAAAACTTGAAAAAGTTTTGAGATTTACATTCAACCCCCCTTCTGTAAATCTCATTGTTAGTCCACTAGGAATAACAATTGGTATCAGAGCAGGCTCTTGACATACAAAGAGTTTAAAGATCTTGGAATCTAACAAAGATGAGTAAGAAGGATATTGGAGTAAAGATCCCAGTTCTTGACAAAGACTGTTATCACCATTGGAAGGTGAAAATGCACCTTCATCTACTCTCCCAAGATGAAGGTTATGTAAACTGCATTGAGAATGGTCCTCACATTCCCCACAAAGTAGCAACAGTTGCTACAGCCACAGTTGCTGTTGGTCAATCCATTCCAAAACCTAGAGCAGAATGGACAATGGAAGACACAGAAGAAGTCCACAAGGATAAGAAGGCTATGAACATTTTGTTTAATGGTCTTAACATGGATATGTTTGATAATGTGATAAATTGCACAACTGCCAAAGAGGTTTGGGACACAGTTCAACTACTGTGTGAAGGTACAGAACAAGTGAAAGAAAACAAAATGCAGCTTCTCATTCAACAGTATGAATACTTTCATTTTGAAGAAAATGAATCTTTAAATGAAACATTCAATAGGTTCCAAAAGCTGTTGAATGGACTGAAGCTGTATGGAAGAGTGTACCAGGTGAAGGATTCAAATCTTAAATTTTTAAGATCCTTGCCAAAGGAATGGAAACCCATGACTGTCTCCTTAAGAAACTCTCAAGATTATAAGGACTTCACTCTTGAAAGATTGTATGGAATCTTAAAGACTTATGAACTAGAGCTGGAACAGGATGAGGTATTGGAGAAGGGGAGAAAGAAAGGAAGTTCAGTTGCATTGGTAGCTGAAGATGAGAGGAAATGCAGACAAGAAACTGCGAGATCTACATCAAACTCCAAAGATGGTATAAGAAATCAGGAATCAAGCAAGGGGAAAGAGCAAGTTGCTGAAAATGAAGACAACTCCAGCCAAGATGACTCAGATGGTATTGATGAGCATCTTGCATTTCTGTCCAGAAGATTTGCAAAGATGAAATTCAAGAAAAACACTAGAGCCACTAAACCTCACAAAAACACTGTGGACAAATCCAAGTTCAAGTGTTTCAATTGTGGTATAAGTGGACACTTTGCAGGTGAGTGCAGAAAGCCAACTTCTGAAAAGAAGAAATTTGAACAAGTAGATTACAAAAAGAAATATTTTGATCTACTCAAGCAAAAGGAGAGGGCTTTCATTACTCAAGAAAGGGACTGGGCAGCTAATGGAGATGAAGAGGATGAAGATGTGGAGTATGTCAACCTTGCTCTCATGGCTGATTCTGAAGAAAATGAAGTTAGTTCATCAAGCAATCAGGTAATCACTACTGACTTAACACAGCTTACTAAAGAAGAGTGCAATGATGCTTTTAATGACATGTCTACCGAATTGTATCATTTGCGTGTGTCTCTTAAATCTCTTGCTAAAGAAAATAGTAGGATTAGAGAGAACAATCTGTTTTTAAGTAATAGAAATGCTTTGTTAGAAGATAAGATGATTGACCTAGAGAAAACAAAGTTGCATTGTATATCTGTTGAAAATGAACTAGCTGAATCTGTTAAGAAAGTAGAAATACTTTCCAATCAATTAGAGAAAGAGCAAGAGGTGATTAAAGCCTGGAAGACATCTAGGGATGTAAGTGCTCAAATTGCTAAGGTCCAAGGAATCGAATCATTCTGTGAAACTGCCTGGGATAAAAATAAAAAGAAACTGGAATTAATTGATGGGCTGTCAACGGATGTGGAATCAACGGATGATGAAAGTTATCCGTTGAAGGAAGAAAAGGAGCATCCGTTGAAGGTTCCTCAATCAAAACAGGCAGATGTTTCTAAAAGAGAGAATCTAAAGAAACTCAACAAAAAGTTTGGTTCAACTTCAAAGAACTTTGTCAAAGAAGAAGCAAGCACATCCAAAGATGTCAGTAAGGTGAATGTAGGGCACATGACCTTAGAACAGTTAAATAATAGGCTCAAGATGGTTGAGGATAAAAAGGAATCTAAAAGAAAATCCAACAGAAATGGGAAGGTAGGAGTTAATAAACACAACAATTACACACCTGATAGGTATGCTCCTAGAAAAAGCTGTGTGCATTGTAGTAGTGTTAATCATCTATCTGCTAGTTGTAAATCCATTAAGAAGACTCCCATAAATGTACCCTCTTCTATGCCTAATATGTCTGCATCACCTCTGCATGCTATGCCTGTTATGTCTCAACAAAATCCTTATGCACATTTTGTAAACATGCCATATTTTAACAATCCTTATCTTGCTGCATTTAGTATGCCTCAAATGCCATACAATATGCCCATATGGAATAACATGTTTGCACAATCAATGCCTAATAATTTTACAAATGTGCTAAATGATTCTGTGACTAACCCTACACCTCAACCAACTACATCTAAGACCAAGGTTGACTCAAACTTACCTAAGTCTAAAGATGCAGGAGGAATGAAGTCTAGGAGAAAGGCTAACAAGAATGGACCCAAGGAAACTTGGGTACCAAAATCAAATTGATTGATTTTATGGTGTGCAGGGAAATGGAAGAAATCTATGGTACTTGGACAGTGGTTGTTCAAGACACATGACAGGAGATTTCTCCCTGCTCACAGAGTTCAAGGAGAGAGCTGGCCCTAGCATAACCTTTGGAGATGACAGCAAAGGGTTTACTATGGGATATGGCTTGATTTCAACAAGGAATGTCATCATTAATGAAGTTGCATTAGTTGATGGTCTCAAGCACAATTTACTGAGCATCAGTCAACTATGTGATAGAGGGAATACAGTTTCCTTCAATTCTGAAGCCTGTGTTGTCACTAGTAAGAAAGACAACAAAGTGGTTCTAACTGGAGTTAGAAAAGGAAATGTGTACATAGCTGACTTCAACTCTACAGATGCAGAATCCATTACTTGTCTCTTCAGCAAAGCAAGCACAGTTGAAAGTTGGCTATGGCACAAGAAGCTATCTCACTTGAATTTCAAGACAATGAATGATCTAGTCAAAAAGGACTTAGTTAGAGGAATCCCTCTAGTTGAATTCTCAAGGGATGGTTTGTGTGATGCTTGTCAGAAAGGCAAACAAAGGAAAGCATCATTCAAAAAGAAGCTTGAAACAACAATTGATGAACCATTACAGCTGCTACATATGGATTTGTTTGGACCAGTCAATGTATTGTCTATTGCAAGAAAAAGATATTGCTTAGTGATTGTAGATGATTTCTCAAAGTTCTCATGGGTCTATTTTCTTGGATCAAAGGATGAAGCAAGTGAAATCATTATCAATCACATCAGGCAAGTCAACAATAATCCTGACTTGAAGGTTAGAAATATCAGGAGTGACAATGGAACTGAATTCAAGAATTTAACATTAAGGCTGTTCTGTGAAGAAAATGGAATCATGCATGAGTTCTCAGCTCCAAGAACACCTCAGCAAAATGGGGTTGTTGAAAGAAAGAACAGATCTTTAATTGAAGCTGCCAGAACAATGCTTGAAGAATCAAAGTTACCAACATATTTCTGGGCTGAAGCTGTTAATTGTGCCTGCTTCACTCAGAATATTTCTTTGATCAATCAAGCTAAAGGCATGACTCCTTATCAGTTGTTCAAGAGAAGAAAACCAACTCTAAACTTTCTTCATGTCTTTGGATGTAAATGCTTTATACTGAGGAATCAATCTGACCATAAAGGGAAGTTTGATGCAAAGGCTGATGAAGGGATATTTGTTGGTTACTCAGCTGGAAAATCTTATAGGGTCTACAATCTAAGAACCAACATTGTTATGGAATCTGTGCATGTTGTGTTTGATGATAAAAAGATTGATGGACTAACAGATGAGGGACATAATGAGAGACTCAAATTTGACAACATTGAGATATATTGTGATGATAGTGAAGAGGAGACTGATGGAGATGACACTTCAAAAGGGATTCAAAACATGCCCTCGAATAATGCACAAAATACTGCATCCGTTGATAGAGGCAATGCAGTATCCGTTAAAAGACATAGTGCATCATCCGTTGAAGTACAAAATGAAGCATCCGTTGATCATAGTTCATCAACGGATAATCGATTTACATCATCAGTTGATAGAACTCCAAGTTCCCTGCAAAGGACCAACAACTCAGGGGGAGTTTCAACTAGTCAACACTCTGTCTCACATCATGACAATACTGAGGCCACCTCATCTAGAGCACATCTTCCACCACAAAGGAAATGGACCAAGAATCATCCCTTTGAACTGATCATTGGTGATGCATCATCTAAAGTGCAAACAAGAAAAGCCACTCAAGATGAATGTCTGTATAGTAGTTTTCTGTCTCAGGAGGAACCTAAGAAAGTGGAAGAAGCTCTATTGGATCCAGATTGGATATTAGCTATGCAGGAAGAGCTGAACCAATTTGAGAGAAACCAAGTATGGAAGCTGGTACCCAAACCAAAGAACAAGAGTCCTATTGACACAAAGTGGGTATTCAGAAACAAGATGGATGAAAATGGCATTATCATAAGGAATAAAGCCAGACTGGTTGCTAAAGGCTATTCTCAGCAAGAGGGAATAGATTTTGATGAAACATATGCTCCTGTTGCAAGACTTGAAGCCATCAGAATATTTCTAGCCCATGCAGCCCATGCCAATTTCAAAGTCTATCAAATGGATGTCAAGAGTGCATTTCTAAATGGGAAATTAGAGGAAGAAGTCTATGTAAGTCAACCTCCAGGATTTGAAGATCCAAATTTTCCAGACTATGTGTATTATCTGTTGAAAGCACTCTATGGACTGAAGCAAGCACCTAGAGCCTGGTATGAAACCTTATCAAAATTTCTTTTGGAGAATCACTTCACTAGAGGTACTGTTGATAAAACTCTCTTCTTTAGGGATGTTAATGGCTCTAGTATACTTGTTCAAATTTATGTAGATGACATAATATTTGGCTCTATAGATGATAAACTTTGCAAAAAGTTTGCTAAGCTAATGCAAAGTAATTATGAAATGAGCCTAATGGGAGAACTAACCTATTTTCTTGGTTTACAAGTTAAACAAGTTAGTGATGGGATTTTCATTAGTCAAACTAAATATATTTATGATCTTTTAAAGAAGTTTGACTTAATGGAATGTTCATCTGCAAAAACTCCCATGGCCACTGCCACCAAACTTGAATTAAATAAGACTGAAAGGTCTGTGGATATTACAAGTTATAGAGGCATGGTTGGTTCACTTTTATATTTAACTGCTAGCAGACCAGATATAATGTTTGCTACATGTCTATGTGCTAGATTCCAAGCTGATCCTAGGGAGTCTCACTTAATTGCTATCAAAAGGATTTTCAGATATCTCAAGGGTACACCAAATTTAGGTATTTGGTATCCTAAAGAATCTGGCTTTGATCTAATTGGTTATTCAGATGCAGACTATGCAGGTTGCAAAATAGATAGGAAAAGTACAACAGGCTCCTGCCAATTCCTGGGAAACAAGCTTGTATCATGGTTTAGCAAAAAGCAAAATTCAGTCTCTACTTCTACAGCTGAGGCTGAATACATTGCTGCTGGAAGTTGCTGTTCTCAAGTGTTATGGATGAGGAACCAACTCCTTGACTATGGACTTCATGTTGATAGAATTCCTATCTTTTGTGACAACACAAGTGCCATAGCCATAACAGAGAATCCTGTGCAGCACTCAAGGACCAAGCACATTGATATCAAGTACCACTTCATTAGGGAGCATGTCATGAATGGTACAGTGGAACTACATTTTGTTCCAAGTGAACAACAAATTGCTGACATATTTACCAAGCCACTTGATGAATCAACATTCACAAGATTGGTAAGTGAGCTAGGTATGCTTAATTACTCTTAAAATTCATGTCTTTATTGCAATTTGAATTGAAGCCTGAAATGTATTAGTTGCTAAGAACAAATTTGACTTTTAACATAGTTTATTCCATCAACGGATGTTCCCTATCCGTTGAAAGTCAAAATTGCTCTATCAACGGATAATCATTATCCGTTGAAAGACAAATACATTTCTGGAATTTTTATCCGTCAACGGATAAAACTGAAGTACCTTTCAACGGATGACAATTTGCCTTATCCGTTGAAATGTCACATCAATCAATTCAGGTGTTTAACAGCCGTTGATTCTATTCTCTTAACCGTTGATACTCATACATACATCTGTATGTATTGGTTTTAAAGGTAGTTTTTAGAATACTTACAGTTTATTCTTAAAACGGCTGAAATTCACTAACGCATATTTATTGATAAATCTTTATTTTATATTTTTGTTTATTAATTTGAGAAAGCATATAAGTCCTTCTGATTGTTCATTTTTACTTTACGCTTTCTTAAAATTTCAAGCATTTACCATTTTCTCTCTGCAAAAACTTCAAGTTATTCTCTGCAATTTCTACTCACAACAATGGCACCAGTCGTGAAGATTATGTCTCAATCTGGGTTCATCTATGAAAAGAACAATTTCATAGCTTTGGTAGAAAAGAATGAAGCCCACTCAGACTATCACAAAATGATGGACTTCATCAAAAACTGTAAACTTAGCTATGCAATGCTGGAAGCCCCAACAATTTTCTGTGAAGTAGTTGAGGAGATTTGGACAACTGCTGAGTTCAACTCCATGGATATGACTATCTCCTTCACTCTCAAAGGTAAAACTCACTGTATTAACTGTGATGATTTACAAGCATGTTTTAAATTGCCTGAGAACAATGCCATGACACCACACACTGATAGTGATGTATCCAGCATGTTAGATTCCATAGGTTATTCTCTTAACTCTGCTAATTTAGGGAGTATTAGAAGAAAAGGCCTTAGGAAAGAATGGAGTTTCCTTGGGGATGCCTTTATAAAGGTTTTCTCTGGGAAAATTAGTAATTTTGATGCCATAACTTCATCTCTGGTTAATATGCTCTATATGCTTGTTTCTGATAGGTATTTTAACTTTAGCAACTATGTGATGCTAGAATTAGGTACTAGATTAGGTAACAAAGCTAATAGACCTAATAACATCTATTATGCTAGATTCTTTATGTTATTGGCTAACCATGTTGCTGAAGGTTTAGTCATAATCAATGAGAATAATAAACTCAAGTGCTGGGCACAAGAGAAAAGAGTTCTTGCAGACTTGATGAGAATGGATCTTAACAGCAGTGTGTCATTGGTATATTTACCAATCATGAATGCACCTCAGGTAGGTGAGGTAATTGCTTCTACAACTCCTACTTCTTCCAACCCCTCTATTTCTTTATCTTCTAGTGTGGCCATGAAATCTGTGATGCCCCAACAGATTTCTACCAAGGTCACCAAAACTAAACTTTCAAAATCAAAGACAAAGAAATCCACCTCTGTTGTTTCTCAAAAGACAACAGTTGTAACACCAACTATCAACCCTGAGGTGAGTGAACAGGGTGTGAGTGGTGAGGGGAGGGGTGAACATCAAAGAAACCCCCAGGATAAGGAAGGAAAGTTGAGTGCTTCCCAAGCTAGCCAAGCCACAGTTTCTCAAAAAGCTGTGGTGGTTGAAAAGGTATCTAGCACATCCCTAGTAGCATCCTCCCAAAAGGATGTTACTATTGAAAATAGTTCCAAACAAGGAACACAGAACAAACGAGGGAGGGACACTAAAGCCAAACACTCACCAACAAAAGCCTTTATTAGAAGAAAGAAGGCTAGAACCCAATCTTCTACACAGGGTGCACACACTGCACAGATACATCCATCTGTATCTATGCCTTCTCAAACTCAGTTTGATGTGACTCCAATAAATGTGGAGTCACAGCCCCATTCTCTCACAATAAACACACATCAATCACCAAACACTTCATCACCATCTCTGGATGTGGATATGTTATTCCCATCAATTCCTGATTCTCCCTCTTTACAACTCAGGGAGAAGCCCCACTCAAATACAGGTGATCATCATCTCTTGGATGATTTGTTGGATCACCCGCAAATTCTTTCAGATATAATTGAAGGATCTGTGTCACCACATCTCAAATCAATCTACACAGATTCAACAGTTATATCACTTTCAATTTCAACTTCTTTTCCTTCTTCAACGGATATCACTCATCCGTTGACAAGTGGTTGTTCTTCAACGGATAAGCTTAACAGCAGTTATCCGTTGATAACATCAGTTTCACCTTCAACGGATATTCCACATCCGTTGACAGTCTCTACACAAATAACTGAATTAATCCCAAGTGTAGAAGACATGAATACTGTGCAATCACTCTTAGGATTGAGGGAAGGGAGTGACAATTTGAGTGAGAGGCTGGGTTGCTCCCAGGCAAAAGGAGAGATTGAGAGCTCAAAAATGCATGCTATTTCTTCCAGCATGGCAAAAGTAAGTGAGTGGAGTACCACCTTAGTAGGTGAAGGTGAGGGAGTGAGTTGTGTGAGCCAGGGGGAGCCCCTGATGCAAGAACATAGAGAAAAAGAGAGAAAAGCAGGTACAGTAGATACAAGGGTGGAACCAGCCATTGCTAATGAGTCAATGATTGTGGATGATGCTGAAAAGGAAAGACAATTTCAGCAACATTACAAAGCTGTAATTGATAACATTTCCTTGGATGCTGACACTTTTACTCATCCTGTGACAGCCTATCAACTGTTGGCTGCTCAGGGCAATGAGAAAGCAGAAAGGTCACTACATCTAGTGCACACAACAGAATCTCTTCAAAGGGATAAAGCTGCCATTAACAAAATGCCTTCTACAGCTGGTGAGCCATCTGAGGAATTTGGAGCAAATTCTGATGATGATGACTCTATTTCTTTTTATGGAAGCATGAACTTAGGGGGAGATGAAGGCCCTAGTTCAATTCCAAATCTAGCTGAATGGGCCTTGACTAAGGAGTACAGATCAGGGGAATTCAATGTCTCTTTAGTCAAACAAATCAACACTATTCAACAGGCCATTCAGAATACTTCACATGCAAGTATCAAGGCTATCCTTCAAGCTCACCTGGACTCACTGCATCTCATGAAGCTGCAGCAAGTGAAGCAGAATCTGAGTATGGATGATCTCAGGAAGGATATTGCTGACTTGAAAACCTATACTTCAGAAAAATTGGATTCAGTCATGCCCTATGGTACATTGCAGGACTTGGTTTTGAGATTGAAGAAAGAATCTGTTACTGAAAAACGGTTGGCCAAGTTAGAAGACAGAGTTCAAGTTATTGAAAATTCTGTGGCCACCATTCTTCACAATCAACAATCTCAAACCAGTCTCCTAATGCAGCTGGCAAAAGCACAAGGCTTGACCCCTCTCCTTGATGATAACAAAAAGGGGGAGAGTAAAAGGGAAGGGGAAGGAGAGCCATCTACAAAAGTCAACATATCTAAAGTGCTAGTTCCTGCCATCACTACTTCTCCAATCATTCAAATCAAGGGCAAGCCTGATGGAATTGATTTGATTCAGCTAGCAGCAGCTGAAATTCAAGTGAAAGAGCAAAGGAGGAGAATTGATGAAAGGTTGCAACTGTTGTTTGGTTCTACACAAGAAAAATCAACATCTGTGAAATACAGCACAAAAATTGAACCAATCAACATGGAGCTCATGCCAGTAGGGAGTCATAAGGATGGAGAAGCTTCTTCCAAAGAACTACAAGCTATAATTCTCAAGCCCAATGAAAGATCCAATAAGGACTCAACAAAGAATCCTTTAAAAGAAGTGGACTTTCCTCCTCCAAAAGCTGATGAGAACAAGATTTTAGGCAGAAGTATTGCTTATCTCAAAAAGACCATGGATGAGGCTGTAAGGAGAAATAGAGCTATTATCATTAGAGAGGGAAAGAGCATATGTGTGATGCAAGGACATCCCAAATTCTCAATAGCCAAGAAGGAAGAAGACAAGCAATTAAAGGCTGACAAAAGAGCACAAGCAAAGCTTGAACAACAGCTAAAGTCAAGTCTAGTTGAAAAAGAAAAAGGGATTGAAGTCAGGGGTGAAGACAAGACTACAAACCTAGATGAGGTTTTAGGGAGTATATTTGGTGAGAGTGTGGAAGAAAGAGAGGAATGGCAGAAGGGAAACAGAAGAAAGGCCAAGGCACATAAAAGGAGTGGAGATAACACTGAAATAACCAAATCTATATCTAAACCACTACCTTCCATACCTGAACCCCTTGTTGCTGATCCCACAATAAACATCCATGGTGAACCAATCATTCCAAAAGAGGAACCTATTGATTGGGACACTATCAAATTGCCTACCTTTCTAACCACTCTTCCACTACCAAAGAAACAGAAAAGAAAACCAAAATCTACACCTCCCTTAACCTCTAAGAAATTCACTCAAAAACAAAAACCTAAGCCTAAGTCACCCATTTCTAAAGATGATTATGTTCACATCTGTGACATAAAAGAAATTTCAGACATTGAACTCTATCTGGATGAGCTGGAGGATGTAAGGGGAATAGCTGCCTACAGACAGTTACCAGAGAGATTAGTGTTCAGATATAAAGGAGCTGGGGAAAGAACATGGCCTCTCCACAGGATTCTGGATGAAGGCTACTCTACCTTGATTAGAGTCTATTCAGCTATACAAAAGGATTCTGGCTTTACCAGAACTGCAAAGACTGAAATTCTCAACAAGATAGCCAATATAAGGAAAAATTGGAGGGAGCCCAATGCTTTACCCAGGACTTTACTCATTCAAGAAAGGGAAATGAAAATTCTCAAATCACCTCATTGGTTGATGGAATTTAGAGATGATAAAGGAGTCAGAAGATTTTTCAGACTTGAAGACCAACTCAAGATTGCCAGCAATGAAACTCTCAAAGAAATGCAATCTAAGTTGGATGTCAGTGTTGAAGATGAAGCTGAATTCTTCAGACAACTCCAACTCCAAATTGAGGAAAATGACAAAAGGCTAGGAAAGAAAACCAGGGAACAAAGAAGAAAAAGATGATTTGCTCAGACTAAAGGAGTGTCCTTGGAAACACTGTAAATCTTCAATTATCTCCTAGTACATACACTTTTGCAGCATTTTTAAATTTCTACTTAGTTTCAATTCATATATCTGTTAAGTGTTTTGTTATCATCAAGTTAACCCTGAATTTATGCCTACAATTCTTATAGACATAAATAGGGGGAGATTGTTAGGAATGTATGTGCATTAGTTTGATGATATGTTTAACAAAATCCTTAAGTAGAAATTTAGTGTCTGTAGCCTCAACGGATAAGACCACTTTGGCTATCCGTTGATGGTGTAGCTTTACTTAGAAATAAGTCTAGTGTTGTAGCATATTTCAGTCTCTG
This sequence comes from Apium graveolens, assembly GCF_009905375.1. Taxonomy (NCBI): domain Eukaryota; kingdom Viridiplantae; phylum Streptophyta; class Magnoliopsida; order Apiales; family Apiaceae; genus Apium; species Apium graveolens. The sequence continues at coordinate 34,207,957 of NC_133652.1, forward strand.
TATTTAAAATGTAATTCTTGGAAGTTGAGAGAAACTATGAGTCATGTTGACTACTAGATGATATGCAGATAGGAAGGCCAATTGTAAATACTTCATGCCTTGTAATTTTGTATAAGTGAAGTGGTATCAACGGATGACTTAAAGACCTTCAACGGATGAGAAGCTAAGCTTCAACGGATGTCTCTAAAGCTTCAACGGATAAAGTCATCAACGGATAACATCCTTCAACGGATGAGTGCATCAACGGATGAAAGCTTCAACGGATAACATCCTTCAACGGATGAGTGCATCAACGGATGAAAGCTTCAACGGATGTTCTGATGATTAGCCGTTGATAAGGGGTAGTTGTACCTACAAACAGAGGCACATGGGTTGATAGAGACAACTGAGATGTGGTAGCCGAATTTCAGGAACAACAGAAAAAGCAGCCGTTCTTCTCTAGTACAAAGATGCAATAGTCAACAAAGTACTGGAGTGAACAGGAAAAGAAGCAAGTGAAGATCTTATTTTATTACTGTATTTTATATTGTTCTTCACTTGTACACTTGGTAATATAAAAACCAAGTAGAAGCTAGTAATTAGATGAGAGATTTTCCAGAGCTGTTTAGAAAAATATTGAGAGAAAATTCATCTAGTTTGTACTAGGATGCAGCTGTGATCAACATTGTTTAATCACAGATTTTCTAAAATACCATCTCTGGTGGAACAACAAATCCACCAGAAAAGTTTTTAAGGTCTGTTGTGTTCTTTACATTTGTGCTTGAATATATATCTGTCTGTATTAGCTTAAAGCAATTCACACACTTGTTCTTCTTGAACACACAACTTTCATAAACTGCTCAAAACTTGAAAAAGTTTTGAGATTTACATTCAACCCCCCTTCTGTAAATCTCATTGTTAGTCCACTAGGAATAACAAGATGAATAAACTTTTATCAGCACAGATTGGCTTTCTTGAAGGATCCTGTGAAGTGGCCATTGAATCTCCTTTCCTCCGTTGTACTTGAAAACTAACCTTTCAGGTAGATTCCTGTAGGCATCAATCCCTCTAACTTCTTCCAGTTCATCTAGATAGAGGTTTAGGTCATAGAATTCCTTGATGTCACATAAGTACAAGTAATCTCCCTTGTTGATTTTGGATTGAGCTTTGGTTAGAGATTTGGATTTGAGAGGTGACAGCTTCACTTTCTTGACTGCTCTTGACTTTGTTCTCTTTGGCTTGTTAAGGATTGGCAAATTGAAGTCAGGAATTGGTAGACTTTCCCAGTCTATTGGTTCATCTTTAGGCACAATAGGTTCACCATGAATGTTCCTGTAAGGATCCACCACCTTAATGTCTTCAAATGCCACTGAGGGTTTTGATGCTTGAGTTGTAGTTGGAGTGGATTCCTTGGGAAACTGATCCTCCAATTCCCTACAGACAAAGTTCAATTTCCTTTTGATTCTTTTGGCCAATTCCTTGTATCTTTGAGATTTCTTCTGCTGTGGTTCAACTTGCTTCTTTGGATCTTGAGATTCAGTGATTTTAGATGGCAGAGCAGGAATTTGTTGTGTTGGTTTCACAGCTTGTAGCTTGGCCAAGATAGCAGCTTGCTCTTTCTTTTGTTTAGCCTTTATAGCATCTAGAGCAGCTTGCTTCTTTTCTTGCTTCAATCTTGCCTTTTCTTGCTTCAATCTTGCATTTTCTTCTCTCTTTGCTTCAGCAAATTGAGGATGTCCAGCCACCACACAAATTTCTTTACCATTCCTGAAAACTTTAGCAATTCTCCTTTTTAAAGCTGAATCAGCTGGATCCTTGTAGAAGGCAATGGATCTTGACAACAGTTTCTTCTAATCAGGCTTTGGTATCTCATACACTATATCCAAAGGGTTCTTTAGTGATGATTTTGGATAGTTCACCCTTGGCTTCAAAAGTACTTCAGCCTTTGATGACATGATGCAGGATGGTTGTCCTCTTTCCAGATAGTTCAAGCTCATTTCATTCACAGATATTTGCCTGACTTGAGAGTGATGAATGGCTGATTTTTCTGGCGTCTTTTATAGCCCAAACTTCTTCTGAATATCCTCATCAATCTTCTTCCAGTTGATTGGATTCAACTACTCCTTTTCAGCTGCTCTTAAATTGGTTGTTGCTTCATTTATCAGATCAATGCTATCTTTGGCTAGTGGCTTGGTGAAAGTAATTGAAGGCACAATTACTTTACTAACTTCAATGTTGAGCACTTTTTGCTCCCCCTCACTCCTAGAATTCTCTTTCTCCCCTTTTTGTTATCAGCAAGTTGAGTAGAGGAGGTCTGTGTAGCCACCAGTTTCTGAAGCAAGTCTGTTTGTTGAGCTTGATATAGATGAATTGTTATAAGAGATGCTTCCATTGCTGTCATTCTTGTATCCAAGGCATCTATCTTTGTGGCAAGATTAGAATTTTTCCTGAGCTGTCTCTTGATGTCAAGCATTGTAGCTTCTGGAAGTTTAGAGTCCATCTTATCAGAAATGACCTTTTTCATCTCATCAATATCACATTTGATAGTGTTGACATCTCGAGCACGTTGAAAACCTTGGATTTGTTGGAGTTGCGGAGAGGCAAGATGTGCTTGAAGGAGCTTTTTGGTGTTGGCATTTGTGGTGGTTTAAAGAGCAGAATTTGTCTGATCTATTAGTTGAATCAGGGTTGTCTTGAAGTAGTGTTTATAACAGTGCTTTGAAAATTCCCAAGATGGCATACCCGATCTTGAACTAGAGCTTACTTCTCCCCCTATGTCCAATGGCTCTTCTTCACTATCTCCACCTTCACCTTCAAAGAATTCTTCTGAACCACCAGTCTCATAATCAACATCACGAGCTGTAGAGAGCAAAGCTGTGATGGCATCCTTAGCTCTTAGCATTGACTGTATGGTGTGCAACAAGTTGAGCATCCTTTCTGCATTGTCATTGCCCTGTTCATCTAGAAGTTGATATGCTGGAACAGGGTGAGTAAATGTCTCAGCATCAAGGGAGGTAGAATCTATAACAGCTTGAGGTTGCTGAGATAGTCTCTCCCTGTCTGCATCCTGGACATTCATTAACTCACTTGCAATGACATTCATCCTTATATCTCCTGTACCTACATTTCTCTCATTATCTCTCTTTTGTTGCATCAAGGTCTCACCTTGGCTCCCCACCCTCACACCCTCATCTTCACCATCTAAGGTGGGACTTTTCACACTCTCTTTTGCCAATCCTGAAGAACTGGATTGCATATTTTCACTCTTTTCCTCTCCTTTTTCCTTGGAGCAACCCAGACTCTCACTCATAACACTCTCTTCCCTCAATCCTAGGAGTGATTGTACTACCACTAAGTCTTCTGCACTTGAAATAATTGATGTAATTTGAAACTGTGCAGAGACACTCGACGGATAAGGGATATCCGTCGGGTTAGTAGTTTGACTATCTGACGGATAACTGCTGTTAAGCTTATTCATCGGGATACAATCACTACTTGACGGATGAATAATATCTATCCAAAGAGTAGGAATAAATGAGTTAGGAGTGGAAACTATTGTGGACTATGTGCAGATTGATGAAAATTTTGGCACAGATGTCTCAACAGTTCCTGAAAGAATTGGCAAGTGAGCCAACAAATCATCCAAAAGATGATGCTCACTTGCACTAGATTTTGGCTTCCCCAACAGTGTTAAATAAGGGGAATCTAGAATTGATGTGTTGATCATATCCACATCCAGAGAGTTTGTGGGAGAATTTGGTGTTTGAGGTGCTTCTATAACTAAAGATTTTGGTTGTGACTCCACATTTATTGGAGCCACATCAAACTGACTTTAAGAAGGTGCGGTGACTGTGTCTTTAGCACCAGTTTGCACAGTGTGTGAACCCTGTGCATCCCCAAGGGTTTTTGGTTTCTTCTTTCTAGTATAGGTTTGGGGTGAGCTTGTGTCCCTTGCTTGTGTCCCTTACCCTTTTGGCCTGTGCTCTTGGCTGAGAGCTTTGTTCAATAGTCACATCCTTTTGGGAGGATGCAACTAGCAATGAGCTTATTTCCTTATTAAGCACTACAGTCTGTTGGGAAACTGCAATGTGGCTAGGCTGGAAAACACTCACCTCTCCATCCTTATTCTTAGGGCTTCTTTGATGTTCACCCTGTCCCTCACCTACCTTACCCACCTTCACACTCCCCTCTTTAGGTTTAGTGGATTTTGCAACTGGCATCTTTTGAGAGATACCAGAGGGGGCTTTCTTTGACTTGGATTTAGAAATTTTTGATGGTTTGGTAGCTTGGGTAGGCAACTGTTGGGTCATTGACACAGTTGCCATAGCTACCCTAGAATGCAAAGAAATTTGAGAGGTTGGAAGAGTAGAGACAGATGACATTACCTCACTTACCTGAGGTGCTTCCATTACAGGGAAGTAGAAGAGTGGCACCTCTCTGTGATGGTATGCCTTGTTCAAATTCTGCAATAATTCTTCTTTCTTGAACCCAACAATCCAATTTGTTGGTTGGGTTCTCAAGTACAATTTCCTCAGAGAGGTGGTTAGCTAACATCATGAAAAATCTAGCATAGTAAACATTTTTACCCCTCTTATTTAGCTCACCTAACTTAAACCCCAACTCAAACAGAATAAGATCACTAAAGTTAAAGTACTTATCAGTGACTAGCATGTAAAGCATGTTAAGCATGAAGATACTGACGGAATCAAAATTATTGATTTTACCAGAAAATACCTTAGTAACTACATTACATAGATAACTCCATTCCTTCCTAAGACCCAACCTCCTAATTTCACTTAACTTAGAAGTAGAGAGTGCATAGTTCATGAAGTTAAGCATGTTAATAATGTCAGTGTATGTGTGTGGTGAAGTTACAGTATTATCAAGAATTTTGAAACATGCTTTAACAACATCACTATTAATACAGAATTTCTTACCTTTGATAGTGAGTGTGATGGTCTTATCAGTTGAGTTGTACACAGCAGTTGACCAAATTTCTTCAGCAACCTCACAGAAGATGGTGGGTGATTCTAGCATGGTATAGTTGAGTTTGCAGTTCTTCACAAAATCCATCATTTTGTGGTAGTCACCAGACTGTTGGATCCCCTTGTTTACTAGAGCCGTGAAGTTGTTCTTCTCATAGATGAATCCAGTTTGTGACATGATCTTGACGACTGGTGCCATTGTTAGAGAGTGGAAATTGCAGAGATAGAAATGATAATTACTTTTGAGAAAGAGAGAATTTAGAGCACATGATTTGAGAATGATAAAAGAAAAGTAATGAAAGTGAATTATGCTTTTATACTATCTCAAAAAATAATTGTCAAAAATAATAAAGTTAAATAAAGTGACCAATAAGGATTGCCCAAAATAGCCATTTAAAAATAAACTGTAAAAATTCCTTCAATAATCCGTCGTGTTATACTTATAAACTGTAAGTATACTCGATGGATAATGTTCAGAGAATTAACGGCTAAGATTCAGACAATTCGACGAACGAGGATAAATCAGTTATCCGTCGAGTCATAAAATATTCCATAGAAATAATTGATTTTATTAATAAGATGTATACCGACGGATGATCAAACTCGATGGATAGTGATCATCCGTCGAGATGTAAATTTTGACTTAGCCAAAATTTCATCCATGACTGAAAAATCAATTAAATTTCAGGATGCATTACAACTTGCAAACAATCTATAAGGATTCAAGAGAAATTTAGCATACCTAAATCACTTACCAACCTTGAAAAGGTGGATTCATCCAGTGACTTGGTAAATATATCTGCAAGCTACTTTTCACTTGGAACAAAATGTAGTTCCACAGTACCATTCATTATATGTTCCCTTATGAAGTGGTACTTGATGTCTATGTGCTTTGTTCTTGAATGTTGCACTGGATTTTCAGTGATGGAAATTGCACTTGTGTTATCACAGAAAATGGGAATTCTTTCCACTTGCAGACCATAGTCTAGCAATTGGTTTTTCATCCATAAAATTCGTGTACAGCAACTGCCAGCAGCAATGTATTCAGCTTCAGTTGTTGAGGTAGAAACTGAATTTTGATTTTTACTGAACCAGGATACAAGCTTGTTTCCCAGAAATTGACAGGTTCCTGTTGTAGTTTTTCTATCAATTCTACAACCTGCATAATCTGAATCTGAATAACCAGTTAGATCAAAACCAGAATCTCTAGGGTACAAATTGCCAAGTTTTGGTGTTTCCTTGAGATATCTGAAAATTCTCTTAATAGCTACTAAGTGAGATTCTCTAGGATCAGCCTGAAATCTGGCACACAAACATGTAGGAAACATTATATCTGGCCTACTAGCTGTTAAGTACATAAGTGAGCCAACCATGCCCCTATAACTTGAAATATCCACAGACTTTTCAGTAGTGTTTAATTCAAGCTTAGTTACAGTGGCCATGGGAGTTTTTGCAGATGTGCAATCCATTAGATCAAACTTCTTTAATAGATCATAAATGTATTTAGTTTGACTAATGAATATTCCATCACTAACTTGCTTAACTTGCAGACCAAAAAAGTAAGTTAATTCTCCCATCATACTCATTTCATACTTACTTTGCATCAATTTGGCAAATTTTTTGCAAAGTTTTTCATCTGTAGAGCCAAAAATAATGTCATCTACATAAATTTGAACAAGTATACTAGAGCCATTAACATTTCTAAAGAAAAGAGTTTTGTCTACATTACCTCTAATGAAGTGATTCTCTAAAAGAAACTTTGACAAAGTGTCATACCAGGCTCTAGGTGCTTGCTTCAGTCCATAAAGTGCTTTCAAAAGATAGTAAACATATTCTGGAAAATTTGGATCTTCAAAACCAGAGGCTGACTGACATAGGCTTCCTCCTCCAAATCTCCATTCAGAAAGGTACTTTTGACATCCATTTGATAGACTTTGAAATTGGCATGGGTTGCATAGGCTAAGAAGATTATGATGGCTTCAAGTCTTGCAACAGGAGCAAATGTTTCATCAAAACTCATTCCTTCTTGTTGACAATAGCCCTTAGCAACCAATCTAGCTTTGTTCCTGACTACTATGCCATTTTCATCCATCTTATTTCTGAATACCCATTTGGTGTCTATTGGATTCTTTCCTTTAGGCTTGGGCACCAGCTTCCATACCTTATTCCTCTCAAATTTGTTAAGCTCCTCCTGCATAGCTAAATTCCAATCAGGATCCAACAAAGCTTCTTCTACCTTCTTTGGTTCTTCCTTGGAAAGAAAGCTGATGTATAGACATTCTTCTTGAGTTGCTCTCCTTGTTTGAACTCTAGAAGATACATCACCAATGATGAGCTCAAAGGGGTGATCCTTAGTCTATTTCCTTTGTTGAGGTAGATTAGTTCTAGATGAAGAGGCCTCATTGTTGTCTTGATGTGTGATTGAGTTTTGATTGTTAGAAACTCCCCCTGAGTTAATGGAGCTTTGATTTGAGAAATGGGAGCTTTCTGTAAGTGATCTATTCTGACTTCCAGCTTCTTTTGATGACCCGACAGATGGTGAGTTTTGAGTACCGACGGATGAAGCTGGTTGTCTCCCGACGGATAAAGCAGATTGTCTCCCGACGGATGAAGCATTTTGCAACTCGACAGATGTTGAATTTTGTGCTTCATTGGTAGTAGATTTTTCTGCATTATCCTTTGATACTGTTTCTTTATCACTTTCATCATCATTGTCATCACTAACCATCTCCACATTGTCAAATTTGAGGCTCTCATGGTAATCTCCATCTTGCAGTCCTTCAATATTTTTATCATCAAACACAACATGTATTGATTCCACAACAATGTTGGTTCTTAGATTGTAGACTCTATATGCTTTACCAACAGCATATCCAACAAAAATACCTTCATCTGCTTTAGCATCGAACTTCCCATTCTGATCAGTTTGATTTCTCAAGATATAATATTTGCATCCAAAGACATGAAGAAAATTTAGAGTTGGCTTCTTGTTCTTGAACAAATGATAGGGAGTCATGCATTTTGCTTGATTAACCAGAGATATATTCTGAGTGTAGCATGCAGTATTTACAGCTTCAGCCCAGAAATATGTTGGTAATTTAGATTCTTCAAGCATTGTCCTTGCAGCTTCAATAAGTGATATGTTCTCTTTCTACTACTCCATTTTGTTGTGGAGTTCTTGTTGCTAAAAACTCATGCAAAATCCCATTTTCTTCACAAAATGCTCTCATGACAGAATTTTTGAACTCAGTTTCATTGTCACTCCTGATTCTTCTAACTTTGAAATCAGGATGATTATTGACTTGCCTTATGTGATTGATGATGATTTCATGTAATAACCCCAATTTTTGGAAATTTTTGAAACCCTTATGAATAGTGTTTTTGCTGAATGAGAAAATTTTTCATGCCACACTATGTAGGGGTTCTGATATGGATATTCTGAGATTTTATTAGTACTTTATATGGGATATAAGTGTATGTAAAGATCGTCAGAATCCAAATCCGAACACTTTGATTTTTCCCGGAAATCCAATAGATACGGAAAGAATTGAGTATAAGGTAACAGGATAAAAGGATTTAAATTAAAAAATTATAATAGAGGATTATAAAAAGGAATATAATGTATTGAGAAAGGTTAAGGGAACCTAAGTAATAAGATCCCCGGTATGATCCCTCAAACGATAAACGAAAACGAAAGTTAAGCGAATAGTATAACAGATCAGCGGTCATTAGGCAAACAATTAGGAAGTTAATCAAAGGGATTAGAGAGGATGATGTCACCCAACCAATGAAAAGAGGACAAGGAGGGGAGGATGACATCATGAGGATGACACAAGCATGACATGGGAAGGAAGGAGATGTGGTGGCTTTTTAACCACACAAAATCAAGGGCAACTAGGTAATTTACTAAAACAAACACAAAAATCAAACCAACCAAGCCAAGCAATCATTTTTCATCAAAATCAAAAAGAAACCAAGGCATTGTTCTTCATGCTCTCGGCCAAAACAGAACCAGAACACTAAAACTGCTGTATCTCCTTCATTTCTCACTCAAATATTGTGTTCTATAGCTCATTGGAAAGGTATTGAGATGGTCTACAACTATTGTTCACAAGTCTCGTCCAAATAATCATGGTAAGACTCTCATTTTTACAGTTCTTTAAATCGGACTTTTAGAAACTTCAAAGCCTAACTTTGTGTTCTTGATTTCTTTGGAAAGATCAAGCTTGTAGGAGGCTCCCTAAGGCTTCCTAGCAACTTAACACCTCCCAAGGAAGGTATAAACTTCAAACCCTAGCCTTTACTTTATTTGTTAGTAATTTTAATGGTTGGTGTTGTGAAATGAGAAGCATGGATTGTGATTATTAGTAGTTTGGTTTGATTTGGAAGTGTTTTGGTAATTGAAGCTTGATTATAGTTCATAGGTCTTGATTGTGGTTGTTTGAGTTGAAAACCTTGGAGATTATGGACTGATGTGGTATGGTTTAGGTGAAGTTTTGTTGTATTGATGGTTATGAGTTGGTTGGTGGTTAATTGGAGTAGTTTAAACATTGGTAATCGCGTAAACATAGCCGTCGTAACGTCCGATTTTCTTTGGACTGTTTTTGTGCATAGCATTAGGACCCGAGAACCCCCTGCTAGATTATGACCACTGCCATGTTTAGATAGCTCATGTTATGAGCTTCGTTTTTATATATAGTTCGTTCGATTCCGATGCACGGTTTAGGAGAAACGACCGTTTCAAGTAACGGCGTTTCGCGAACGAAACTTTTCCCCTCGCCTTACTTTGAAACATAGGTTAAAGACCAAAAAGGGTTAATTAATGCATGAAACATTTATGGTAAGTGTGTTAGGCAGTTGGTAAGACACTCGCGAAAGAATTGCCTTAAAACTCGTAAAGGATTAAATTATTAAAAATGGTGGAGCCGAGGGTACCCGGGTGACTTAAGCAAATCAGTAAGCGCAAAACAAGCGTTAGAGTCTAAGTTAGTTAAAGTATAGATTTACAAGTGACTTTGGTTTAATTCCAACTTACTTGTTGTTTATAGGTTACCAGACTCATCCCGAGCCTTTTATCATCCCAAGTCGCTCAGGCAAGTTTTCTACCTGTATAACTGTTGTTGTGATGTATATGTGTATATGCATGATCTTGCGATAAATGCATATTGGTTATTAGCAAATTCTTGCGATATATTGTAGCATGTGATATGGTATATATGCATCATATTCTTGATTTATATATCTGTTGGTTCAAATGCTTATAGTTGCATAATACCTATGCTAGAGGATAGCGGTAATTTGCATATACCCTTAGTACAGGGACCCAAAGGTGAAAATATTTTCTAAAACCGGGAGTCGAGGATCCCGAGTAGATTTTGTATATATGGATATATATATATATATTTATATATATATATATATGGTTATAGTTTTCCAAACTATTAATCGAATAAGGTTTATTCGATAACTTTAACTTTATTTTATTATTGAATATTATTTCGAATATTATTCGAAGGCGTATGACTCCTTTTATTTATTTATTTGAATATTATTTGAATATTCATTCGAGGGCTTATGACTCTTTTATATTAATTATTGAATATTATTTGAATATTCATTCGAAGGCTTATGACTCAGTTTATATTATTTAATGAATATTATTTGAATATTCATTTGAGGATCTATGACTCCGATTATTTGCTGAGATATATTCTTTATTTTATTAAAGAATAAGGTGTTAATAATCAAACTTATTTTTGATTATTCAAATAAAGATAATACTTTCATATAAGTATATCTTTGGTTATTTAATACTCGTTTCAAGTATAAGTTTTAATACTTCTACTTCAATTATTTTTATAAAGATTATTCTTTATGGGAATATTATTTAAATAATAATATTCAGTCATTTTCTAAATATTCTGGGGACTGATTTACTTCATTAAATCAGCTTTACTCCAAACACTCTATAAAGTGTTTTCGAGTCTTCAAAATGATTTTTAAAGTCAGAGCGGATCCCAAAATTCATTTTTATATTTAAGATCTTCCTTTTTAAGGGGATTTAAATACTCGCTCAAAACCTGGGGAATCCGGCTCTGTGGTGTATTTTATATTCGCAACGAGGTTGCAGTTTTGGTAAATGAATTGATTACTTGCCCAATGTTCGGGAAGTAAGCCCATCTAATTGAGTCGGCATAAGCGACAGGCCGGGGTACGGTCTATCAAAGTGTAAGGGCTGGGTGGCAGTCCATCAACGCGTAAGAGGCCGGGTGGCGGTCCAGCACAAGGTCCTAATGAGGCCAGGGTGATGACCGGTGGGGGATTCATCCATCTACTAGTAGAAAAGGTTACTTATTGGTATCTTTGCCTGATCAGCAAGATATCTGGTTTATGCCAAAAAAATTCTTTTCCTTTCCAAAATTCATTGGATATTATAACTCTGTTCATACTTTACATGACAGAGATTTTCAGGAAATGTATGAGATATATATATATATATGGATATATATCAGGACTTAATGAAGTATCTCGTAACTTCATTATTTATAATGATATTTCAAAGATTGAATCTATTCAAGTCTTATCTTGTAGTCTCATCTGGGTGATGAACTTTGAAACTGATTATAACTTGAACGGTGGTAGTTCAAGTAGTATTTGGATATAAAGTATATTGGAGTATCTTGTAACTTCATTTTTTTTAAAACTTATATCTAGTAAATGATTATCTTATGCATGACAAAGATTTTCAGAAAAACGTTGAGACAAGGTTAGATATATGAGATCACCTTGCAACGGTATTTTTATACAGTTATACACTGGAACTCTGTGTGTTTTATGCATGGAATATGTTGAAAAGTATATATGTATATATATATATACTGAATATTTTGTGACTTCATCGCATTAAGATATCAACTTGGTTCATTTCTTTTGACCAAGACTTTCATGAGTACTATGAGAAGGCTCATATATTGTTAATCATTATACATATTATTTTGGTGGGCTTGCTACTCACCCTTGCTTTCTTCTTTCATCACACAACATCAGATAGATAAGATGAACCGGACTAAGCTCCCGATTCGCAAGAGGTTAGGAGACGTTCCGCAGTTTTCTAGAAGCACTGATGCCGCCGTAGCTGAGGTAGGAGCTACCAATAGGCTAGGCTTTCAACTTCTGATGTACCAGATTTATGTATATTTATGAATTGTAGTAATGGCAAAAAAATGTAAATTTAGTCAGAGAACCTTTTAAGGTGTATTGGCAGATAATTGTGGAATATAAGGACTTGTGATTATTTTTTTGGATGTTCATCTCTGAGACTATAACGTGTGGTGTGTGTGTTTATTGTGGGGTCACAGTGCAGAGTAGTTGAGTAATTATTAAGATTGGATGTTATTAAGGGAAATGGAACTCGTGACGACCCGGATCCCCGACCCCGGATCTGGGGGTGTTACAGAAATGGTATCAGAGCTAAGCGTTATAAACCTTAGAGATGATGGGACGTTAAGATAATAAGTTCACTAAGATAATAAGAACTCTTGCCAAGTTCATAGTCGGACTACCTAACGTAGTACTGACAGTTAAAACCCTTATGGGAACCCTTATAAATGTAGCGATAGAAGCATAGTTCGTTATCGTATATGGTAGCGGGACTCCGAACCCTGAAGTTGAGGAACATCAATGCGATGATGTTTTATTAATAATTGGAGATCAGATCGTGGATCCAATAGAGCGTCCTAACGCAGGACCGGATGATGTTGATATTGAGGCTGTAGCGGTTGAGGATGTTGTCCTAGAAGGGATAGTTGCTGAGGAGGATCCCATGGAGGATCCTGACGAAATTGGATAAAGGACCACTGATGAATTGATGACCCTGGTTGGGTCGACTACCAGAGGTAGGATTGGCCGGTCACTACCAGAGGTTCGTTCAAGTTTGTAAAGATAGTAGCCCCTTTAACGCGGCTTACTCGTAAGACTGAGAAGTTCGAATGGACAGAGAAATGCGAGAACAACTTTTAAGAACCGAAGCAAAGGTTGGTGATGTTCCCTATGTTGGCGTTGCCGGATGGAAAATGAGATTTTGTGAAATATAGTGACGCTTCGCATAAGGAATTAGGGTGCTTCTTATACAGCACAACAAGGTAATCGCGTACGCGTCAAGATAATTAAGGGAATATAAAATTCGATATCCCCACCCATGAGCTTGGGCTCGTGGCAATAGTTTTTCCCTAAAGATTGGAGGCACTACTTGTATGGAGAGAAGTGCAAGATTTACACAAACCATAGGAGCTCTAGTACCTTTTTACGTAGAAAGAGCTCAACATACGCCAGAGGAGGCGGTTAGAGCTAATCAAGAGTTATGATTGGGAGATTCTTTATCATTCGGGGAAAGCCAATGTGATGGCTGATGCCCTTAGTAAAAAGGAGAAACTCAAGATGATAATGACTTTGGGAGGGTTGATAAGAGATTTTGGGAAAAAAAAATGGAACTAGATATGAAGGTAACCGGAGCCGGTACCGAAAAGTTGTTTGAGATTGCAATACAGCCCGAATTATTGGAAAGGAACATATTGTGCCAGAAAAAGTGATGAATGAAGGCAGAGAGCCAACAAATAGATATGAGATTAATACCGAGAGAGATGATAAGGGAATAATGAGGTATTCCTATAGAATTTGGGTTCCAAATGTTTAAGAGCTTAAAGATGAAATCATAGATGAAAGCTAGTTTGAGGAATAAGAGCTAGAGCAAACCCTGAATGTGATAGTCAGGGAGGACGCCATCAAGATAGAAGGAAACCATAACATAATGAAGTGGAAAATGAGGATTTTAACGTACAAGATAACCCCAAGTATGGGAGAAGGATGAAACATTCCATACTAAGGAAACGGAAAGTCGAGTAAGGAAAGGAGACCCGAGACGGTACTCCTATACGGCAATTCATGGACCTGTCTAAAGAGAACTTAGACTATTATCCCCAACCACCACCCTGAGGGGACAATGCGGCAGGAAATTCTTTCATGACCTTTAAATCGTTAAGCTCTCAGAGTTCCAAGGAACAGGTTGACCTAGTCGAGGCAAGAGCCTGGCTAAAGGAAATATAGGAATCATTTGAGATTCTAAATAATTGACGAATCACAAAAGACTGTTTTTATCACTCACCCTCCTAAGAGAGAGACCACCTGCTGGTGAAAGGCCAAGGAAGGCACGGAGCAAGAGATTATAATAAACTGATTAAAGTTCAGCCAATTGTTTTCGGGAAAGTAATTCCCAAGGTTATGGAATAGTGTAAAAGCTTTAGAGCCAAAAGAAAGGCAGACGAGTATGATGAATTATGAATCTAAGTTGTAAAAGTTATCAAGATTCATTCTGAAGACACGAATCCAGAATGACGGGATGTTTGAAATCAATGCTTATGTTGTGTTGGTTCATGAAATAACGATAAGAGAAAGGAATATAAAGGCAAGAGAGTTTGAGGAATGATAAGGGAGTTGGGTATGAGGAAACCCTAAAGACTCGTAGAAATAGAAATAGAAGAGTATGCAATCGTCAGGATGAGGGTGATTCACCATGAGTTAAAATTGATGGTTGAAGGCATAAGAGTTATGTATATTTTATCCCCTTTAAGTTGGGAGGATTCGAGGAAAACCTTGAGATAGTTCGAAGGATAAATAATGAGACGCGGATAGACTGAGAAGACAAGAAAGTAAGAAATTAGGAAAATTGGATGAAGGAAGTGACCTTCAAGAATGTGAAGTGTAAGACCGGTGGCTTGATACCCAGAAAGGGAGACGCCAGGTATGAAAGATATCCCAACATTGAGGTGACTGTTGAGATAAACAACAAAAGTAAATAAGGAATTATTAAGAAGAAGTTCACGTTGAACATGACCAATATCTTCCAGAACATCCATGTTATCATTACCAAATCAGGAAAGAAAAGCGGATGACCATTGTTATCTTTTGGAGTCCATATGGATTGACCTCAATTTGAATAAGGATGCTATTATGAAGTTAGGTATAGACTATCGAGGTGGGAATGATGAATAAGATAATCTATCAAGGATATTTGACTTGATATATCCGTGGAAGGATGCAGGTACCTTTTAAAGGTGGAATTAAGGATAGAACATTGGTAACTTAAAATGAATCCTAGGGGACTGCATAAAGGTTGGCATGTCACCCTTAATAGGGACAGTATGAGTTTTGACAGTATGATTGGGAAAGGATTAAGGTAATAATAACCTTTAAGGATCAGTGGAGAAATTTTCAGAAGTATATAGACAATGGTTCTACTATTAGTAAATGGTATTGTGATATGCCTTGTATCTAGGGAATACAGGAGGAACGATTGAAGGATAACCTTAGAGGTTTTATAAGGAAAAAGGTAATATTCAAAATTCTCAAGAATAGAAATGTTGATAAAGGAAATATGACATAATTATAATGATGCCAGGTGGGGCACGTGTTAAACCACGAGAAAGTATGGATCGAACCAGTAAAGGTCGAAATTATTCAGGGCAATTAGGACTTAAGATAAAAGATGTTCTAAGTATGATTGAGAGTCAGTCGTGACAGTGATTAACCTCTAAAGACTGAGGCAATAACTTATGGAAAAATGGTGATATTTTTTTTTACTCATCAGATTTTAAGGAATACATCTTCACAAAAGCAGTGATTGAAATAAGGTAGAAAATTTATTTGGAGGTGGTTAAAATGACATTGACTATAAGGAAATTTTAATATCAGGAAAGGCCAAAGAGGTGGCCGACACTTTAAAGGTAAGAGGATAATTATAGGCGCTTGTGCCAGAGGAATACAGTGATGATGGTTAAAACTGTGAAGGTTGTATTATGGTTTGGAAGATTGACATTCCTTCTGATGACTGTGCAATACCCAACCGTAATAGTAGTTGGTAAAGGTATAATTCGTGTAATCGCCATGAACGGGCTATCTATCTTAGAAGGTCCTATCTTGAGATAATCCAGGACCATGTTTCCAAAAGGACTAGACGAACCTTTGAGTTAAGTCTTCTATTTAAGGCATATGATTAAGAATGGTATTAACCTGCTATCATTGCTTTGATTGAAACTCTTCTACAATTTTATCTGCTTCATGTCATGAAAGCACGTCAGGATCTGGAGTGTTCTTCATGAATTATGAATGGGGGTTATGTTAACTCCTTAGAAGTATTCTATACGACATGTATGGACTCCGTATGGTTAGATATTAAGATTTCATGGAAAGTGAATGACGACAGTAGGTCAGTGGTGGACCATAGTAATGCAGCAATGATTCTGCGAGTAATGAGTTGGTTACAACCATGAGAGTTGTATTGGAATGGATGTTGAGATTAAGTACCACTAATCGGGTCGTGGTGATGTATAAGTTATCATTGAATAGACTAATTAAGTAGATTATTTACCTATTGAATATTTATTCATCCTTATCAATTGAGGGTCGTATGACTATACGAGGAAGGTTGCGATGCAAGCATAGAATTCTAGTAACGATGATGTCTAGAATGAGATCCCAGATTCGATTTTCAATGTCGAGGGAGTTTCAAAGGTGATTGTGTATAAGCTCGAGGAAGAGCATGGGTCCATAGAATGATGGACGGAATAGAAATATTTAGGCATGGGAAATACGATGCTATAATACTTGATGCTGATATAAATACGTATATGTTTTGTTCTCCTATGACAAACCTCTATAGTTCAGAGGTAGGTTCCAAGCCAGATATTTTGTGGCAGTATATTTTTTTTATATATACAATTCTCTTCAGTTCGTTCTTTTCTCTTCTTTTCATTTCATGTAAGTTGAGAAGAACAACCCTTCCAGAAGGGGAGGTATTGCCGAATGACTGTCTATCTGTGTGATAGAAGCCTAGTAGGATACCAACTATTGTTTAATTGCTTGTCAAGTACTAAAGGCTGGCCACCTTCTGTACTAACTATGCGAGATAACAAGTGTTCATGATCATAGTGATCTCTCAATAAATTCTTTTACTTCTATATGAAGGATTAAGCTTTCGAAAATAGAAACAGCTGAAAAAGGAGTAGTAAAGTTATGGTGGTATTCAGAATGGGAACACATTCGTAATACTAAGGTTGACGTGGTTATTAAAAGGTTATAGAACGCTAACGAGCAAAAGTATAACCAGTATAATATTAGGAACGGAAGGTAGTAGCGATTACGAACTCGAAAAGAATGGGTATTGAGAAGCAGAAGCTCTAATGCTAAAAGCTATAATGAGAGTCTGTGCAATAGACTTGAAAGAAATTGGAATGATCACTTAACACGGATTGAGTTTTCTTACGACAATATATCATATGTCATTATCGAGGTGTCACCTTATGAGATCCTTGAGGGAAGATAATGTCGATCTCCCTTATGTTAGGATGAAGTTGTAGAGCGCAAGATGCTCAGACCAGTAGTGGTCCAAAGGACCAAGGATATAATAGATCTAATCAGAGGACGGCTGGTAGTAGCCCAAGATAGGAACACGAAGTATGTTGATTTGACACGAAAGGACAAGGAATAAGAAGTGGGGGACCTAGTGTTGTTATAGGTATTCCCTTGGAAAGGAAGGATGAGGTTCGGAAAGAAAGGGAAGCTAAGTCCACGAATTGTTGGACCCTTGGATATATTAAGACATATTGGGAAGATAGCATATGAGCTAGCCCTACCCCCGAATATGTAGCAAGTTCATAATGTGTTCCACGTATCAATGTTAAGAAAATGTAATTCGGATGCCAGATAAATAGGGGCATATGAGCGCATAGGCATGCGACCAGACATAACCTATAGGGAGCAACCAGAAAGGGTTATAGATCGAAAAGGGACAAGTGCTTAGGAGAAGGGTTATCAAACTAGTCAGAGTTTGATGGTAGAACCACAATGTGGGAAAATTGACTTGAGAGTTAGAAAGTGCAATACTAAGAAAGTATCCCTATTCATTTCTATCTGATTCCGGGACGGAATCCTTTTAAGGAGGGGAGACTGTAATAACCCCAATTTTTGGAAATTTTTGAAACCCTTATGAATAGTGTTTTTGCTGAATGAGAAAATTTTTCATGCCACACTATGTAGGGGTTCTGATATGGATATTCTGAGATTTTATTAGTACTTTATATGGGATATAAGTGTATGTAAAGATCGTCAGAATCCAAATCCGAACACTTTGATTTTTCCCGGAAATCCAATAGATACGGAAAGAATTGAGTATAAGGTAACAGGATAAAAGGATTTAAATTAAAAGATTATAATAGAGGATCATAAAAAGGAATATAATGTATTGAGAAAGGTTAAGGGAACCTAAGTAATAAGATCCCGGGTATGATCCCTCAAACGATAAACGAAAACGAAAGTTAAGCGAATAGTATAACAGATCAGCGGTCATTAGGCAAACAATTAGGAAGTTAATCAAAGGGATTAGAGAGGATGATGTCACCCAACCAATGAAAAGAGGACAAGGAGGGGAGGATGACATCATGAGGATGACACAAGCATGACATGGGAAGGAAGGAGATGTGGTGGCTTTTTAACCACACAAAATCAAGGGCAACTAGGTAATTTACTAAAACAAACACAAAAATCAAACCAACCAAGCCAAGCAATCATTTTTCATCAAAATCAAAAAGAAACCAAGGCATTGTTCTTCATGCTCTCGGCCAAAACAGAACCAGAACACTAAAACTGCTGTATCTCCTTCATTTCTCACTCAAATATTGTGTTCTATAGCTCATTGGAAAGGTATTGAGATGGCCTACAACTCTTGTTCACAAGTCTCGTCCAAATAATCATGGTAAGACCCTCATTTTTACAGTTCTTTAAATCGGACTTTTAGAAACTTCAAAGCCTAACTTTGTGTTCTTGATTTCTTTGGAAAGATCAAGCTTGTAGGAGGCTCCCTAAGGCTTCCTAGCAACTTAACACCTCCCAAGGAAGGTATAAACTTCAAACCCTAGCCTTTACTTTATTTGTTAGTAATTTTAATGGTTGGTGTTGTGAAATGAGAAGCATGGATTGTGATTATTAGTAGTTTGGTTTGATTTGGAAGTGTTTTGGTAATTGAAGCTTGATTATAGTTCATAGGTCTTGATTGTGGTTGTTTGAGTTGAAAACCTTGGAGATTATAGACTGATGTGGTATGGTTTAGGTGAAGTTTTGTTGTATTGATGGTTATGAGTTGGTTGGTGGTTAATTGGAGTAGTTTAAACATTGGTAATCGCGTAAACATAGCCGTCGTAACGTCTGATTTTCTTTGAACTGTTTTTGTGCATAGCATTAGGACCCGAGAACCCCCTGCTAGATTATGACCACTGCCATGTTTAGATAGCTCATGTTATGAGCTTCGTTTTTATATATAGTTCGTTCGATTCCGATGCACGGTTTAGGAGAAACGACCGTTTCAAGTAACGGCGTTTCGCGAACGAAACTTTTCCCCTCGCCTTACTTTGAAACATAGGTTAAAGACCAAAAAGGGTTAATTAATGCATGAAACATTTATGGTAAGTGTGTTAGGCAGTTGGTAAGACACTCGCGAAAGAATTGCCTTAAAACTCGTAAAGGATTAAATTATTAAAAATGGTGGAGCCGAGGGTACCCGGGTGACTTAAGCAAATCAGTAGGCGCAAAACAAGCGTTAGAGTCTAAGTTAGTTAAAGTATAGATTTACAAGTGACTTTGGTTTAATTCCAACTTACTTGTTGTTTATAGGTTACCAGACTCGTCCCGAGCCTTTTATCATCCCAAGTCGCTCAGACAAGTTTTCTACCCGTATAACTGTTGTTGTGATGTATATGTGTATATGCATGATCTTGCGATAAATGCATATTGGTTATTAGCAAATTCTTGCGATATATTGTAGCATGTGATATGGTATATATGCATGCCTGTTTCATATTCTTGATTTATATATCTGTTGGTTCAAATGCTTATAGTTGCATAATACCTGTGCTAGAGGATAACGGTAATTTGCATATACCCTTAGTACAGGGACCCAAAGGTGAAAATATTTTCTAAAACCGGGAGTCGAGGATCCCGAGTAGATTTTGTATATATGGATATATATATATATATATATATTTATATATATATATATGGTTATAGTTTTCCAAACTATTAATCGAATAAGGTTTATTCGATAACTTTAACTTTATTTTATTATTGAATATTATTTCGAATATTATCCGAAGGCGTATGACTCCTTTTATTTATTTATTTGAATATTATTTGAATATTCATTCGAGGGCTTATGACTCTTTTATATTAATTATTGAATATTATTTGAATATTCATTCGAAGGCTTATGACTCAGTTTATATTATTTAATGAATATTATTTGAATATTCATTTGAGGATCTATGACTCCGATTATTTGCTGAGATATATTCTTTATTTTATTAAAGAATAAGGTGTTAATAATCAAACTTATTTTTTATTATTCAAATAAAGATAATACTTTCATATAAGTATATCTTTGGTTATTTAATACTCGTTTCAAGTATAAGTTTTAATACTTCTACTTCAATTATTTTTATAAAGATTATTCTTTATGGGAATATTATTTAAATAATAATATTCAGTCATTTTCTAAATATTCTGGGGACTGATTTACTTCATTAAATCAGCTTTACTCCAAATACTCTATAAAGTGTTTTCGAGTCTTCAAAATGATTTTTAAAGTCAGAGCGGATCCCAAAATTCATTTTTATATTTAAGATCTTCCTTTTTAAGGGGATTTAAATACTCGCTCAAAACCTGGGGAATCCGGCTCTGTGGTGTATTTTATATTCGCAACGAGGTTGCAGTTTTGGTAAATGAATTGATTACTTGCCCAATGTTCGGGAAGTAAGCCCATCTAATTGAGTCGGCATAAGCGACAGGCCGGGGTACGGTCTATCAAAGTGTAAGTGGCTGGGTGGCAGTCCATCAACGTGTAAGAGGCCGGGTGGCGGTCCAGCACAAGGTCCTAATGAGGCCAGGGTGATGACCGGTGGGGGATTCATCCATCTACTAGTAGAAAAGGTTACTTATTGGTATCTTTGCCTGATCAGCAAGATATCTGGTTTATGCCAAAAAAATTCTTTTCCTTTCCAAAATTCATTGGATATTATAACTCTGTTCATACTTTACATGACAGAGATTTTCAGGAAATGTATGAAATATATATATATATGGATATATATCAGGACTTAATGAAGTATCTCGTAACTTCATTATTTATAATGATATTTCAAAGATTGAATCTATTCAAGTCTTATCTTGTAGTCTCATCTGGGTGATGAACTTTGAAACTGATTATAACTTGAACGGTGGTAGTTCAAGTAGTATTTGGATATAAAGTATATTGGAGTATCTTGTAACTTCATTTTTTTTAAAACTTATATCTAGTAAATGATTATCTTATGCATGACAAAGATTTTCAGAAAAACGTTGAGACAAGGTTAGATATATGAGATCACCTTGCAACGGTATTTTTATACAGTTATACACTGGAACTCTGTGTGTTTTATGCATGGAATATGTTGAAAAGTATATATGTATATATATATATACTGAATATTTTGCGACTTCATCGCATTAAGATATCAACTTGGTTCATTTCTTTTGACCAAGACTTTCATGAGTACTATGAGAAGGCTCATATATTGTTAATCATTATACATATTATTTTGGTGGGCTTGCTGCTCACCCTTGCTTTCTTCTTTCATCACACAACATCAGATAGATAAGATGAACCGGACCAAGCTCCCGATTCGCAAGAGGTTAGGAGACGTTCCGCAGTTTTCTAGAAGCACTGATGCCGCCGTAGCTGAGGTAGGAGCTACCAATAGGCTAGGCTTTCAACTTCTGATATACCAGATTTATGTATATTTATGAATTGTAATAATGGCAAAGAAATGTAAATTTAGTCAGAGAACCTTTTAAGGTGTATTGGCAGATAATTGTGGAATATAAGGACTTGTGATTATTTTTTTGGATGTTCATCTCTGAGACTATAACGTGTGGTGTGTGTGTTTATTGTGGGGTCACAGTGCAGAGTAGTTGAGTAATTATTAAGATTGGATGTTATTAAGGGAAATGGAACTCGTGACGACCCGGATCCCCGACCCCGGATCTGGGGGTGTTACATTTCACTAGCCTCATCTTTAGACTTTAGGAAATATGTCCAAGA
This sequence comes from Apium graveolens, assembly GCF_009905375.1. NCBI lineage: Eukaryota > Viridiplantae > Streptophyta > Magnoliopsida > Apiales > Apiaceae > Apium > Apium graveolens. Next base: position 34,230,100 of record NC_133652.1, read on the forward strand.
GAACTTTGAGAAATCATCTACAATTACTAGGCAAAATCTTTTTCTTGAGATGGACAACACATTGACTGATCCAAACAAATCCATGTGTAGCAGTTGCAAAGCTTCTTCAATTATTGAATCAAGCTTCTTTCTGAATGATGCTTTGATCTGCTTTCCTTTTTGGCAGGCATCACACAATCCATCCTTAGAAAACTCCACTTGAGGAATACCTCTAACTAGTTCTTTCTTTACAAGTTCATTCAAGGTCTTGAAGTTTAGATGGGATAGCTTCTTGTGCCATAACCAACTTTCATCCTGACTTGCTTTGCTGAGAAGACAAGTAACAGATTCTGCATTTGATGAGTTGAAGTCAGCTAGGTACACATTTCCTTTTCTCACACCAGTGAGAACCACTTTGTTGCTTCTCTTGTTTGTCACAACACAGGCTTCTGAGTTGAAGGTTACTGAATTACCTTTATCACAAAGCTGGCCAATACTCAACAAATTGTGCTTGAGACCATCCACTAAGGCAACCTCCTCAATGATGATATTGTCTTTTGAAATCAAGCCATATCCCACAGTATAACCCTTGTTGTCATCTCCAAAAGTAATACTTGGGCCAGCTCTCTCCTTGAACTCTGTGAGCAGGGTGGAATCACCAGTCATGTGTTTTGAACAACCACTATCCAAGTACCATAGATTCTTTTTGTTTCCCTGCACACATCAAAATCAAATCAAGTTGATTTTGGTACCCAAGTTTCCTTGGGTCCTGCCTTGTTAGCTTTCTTTTTCTGTTTCTTAGGTTTGATCTCATTTGACTTGGGGATATCAGATTCATCCTTAGTCATTTAAGTTGGACCTTTGAAACCATTTATTACAGCAGAATTATCATGCATATTTTGATTAACAGGGAATGGCATGATATTAGTAAACATGTTATTCCATCAAGACATGTTAAATGGCATTTGTGGCATACTAAATACAACATAATAAGGATTAGGTGTAAATGGCATATTAGCAAACTGTGCATTCATATTATGTGTAGACATAACATTCATAGGCATAGAAGACATGGCATTTATGTTGGGAAAATGAGGTGGCACGGATATGGAAGTAGGTATGGCAGTTTTGCAATTAACAGACAAATGATTTACACTACCACACTTGACACATATTTTTTTAGGAGCATATTTATCAGGTGTATAGTTGTTATGCTTGTTAATTCCTACTTTACCATTTCTATTATTTTTCTTTTTAGCCTCTGTTTTAACCTCAATCTTTTCCAGTCTGTCACTCAATTTCTTGACAGTCATATGACCAACATTAGCCTTTCTCTTCTTCACTTGAATAGATTCTCCTGGAACAAAATTCTTGGAAACTGATCCATATTTCTCATTTAACTTGACAAGTTTGGCTTTACTCACAGGTTTGCTCACAGTCGACGGATGAGGATTTATATCACTCGACGGATAACCCTTTTTGTTATCCGACGGATGACCCTCATCATCCATCGACTCTACATCTGTTAGCAATCCTTCAACCAAATTGGATTCCAGCTTCTCCTTATTCTTCTCCCAGGCTGCATCACAAAAGGACTCAATACCTTGAACTTTGGTGATTTGAGCATGAACATCTCTAGATGTTTTCCATGCCTTAATCACCTCATGTTCTCGTTCAAGCTGCTTCTTCAAGATCTCTTCTTTCTTCAAGGACTCAGTTAATTCATCCTTAGTAATTTTACACTCAATTCTTAATTTTTCAAATTCAATGAACTGAGACTCTAGCACATTATTCCTCTCAATTAAAAACACATTATTTTCTTTGATTTTAGCATTTTCTTTAGTAAGAGACTTAAGTGTAACACGCAAATGATATAATTCTGTAGACATGTCAATTATGGCATCATTACACTGAGCTTTAGATAAATGTGCAAGGTTAGTGGTGATTACCTGATTATTTGAAGAACTTGTCTCTGTTTTATCAGACTTGGCCATTAGGGCTAGATTGATATATCTGACATCCTCATCCTCATCCAGACCATCTGATGCCCAGTCATTTTCTTGTGTAATGAAAGCCCTTTCCTTTTTGTTTGAGTAACTCAAAGTATTTCTGTTTATAATCCACAGGCTCAAACTTCTTTTTGTTGGAATCTGACTTTCTACACTCACTGGCAAAGTGCCCTGCCAAGCCACATTTGAAATATTTGAATTTATATTTATCCACCATGTTTCTATTTGGCTTGGCTGCTCCAAAGTTTTTCTTGAACTTGAGCTTGGAAAATCTTCTAGAAAGAAATGCTAGATGTTCATCAATATCTTCCATGTCATCTTGGCTCAAAGAATATTCATTTTCTGCTTCCAGCCCCTTGCCCTTGTTTTCACAGACCTTTGAAGTTGATTCAACAGCTTCCATCTTCATCTCCTTATCTTTCTCTAACTCAGCAACTAATGCAATGGATCCTCCTTCCTTCTTTCCTCTCTCCATTCTTTCATCTTGCTCTATTTCAAGCTCATAAGTTTTCAGGATGCCATACAGTCTCTCCAAAGTAAACTCCTTGTAATCTTGAGAGTTTCTCAATGAGACTGTCATAGGTTTCCATTCCTTTGGAAGAGATCTAAGGAACTTAAGATTAGAGTCTTTTGTCTGATAGACCCTTCCATGCAACTTCAGAGCATTTAGTAGTTTTTGAAACTTACTAAAGATATCAGTGAGAGACTCACTTTCTTCACTATGAAAATGCTCATATTGCTGAATGAGTAGCTACATCTTATTTTCCCTTACTTGCTCAGTGCCATCACAGATAATCTGTATAGTATCCCAAACTTCCTTGGCAGTTTTGCAATTGATGATGTTGTCAAACATGTCACCATCAACTCCATTGAACAGGATATTCATGGCCTTCTTATCTTTCCTGACTTTTTCAATATCAGGATCAGACCATTCATGCCTTGGCTTGGGGACTGATGGCTTATTTCAAGTTTCAGCTCTCATTGGTACATAAGGGCCTCTCTCTATGCAATCTACATAGGCCTCATCTTGAGAAAGTAAATGGAGATGCATTTTTACCTTCCAATGATGGTAATTATCTTTATCCAGAAAAGAAATCTTGACTTCAACATCCTTCTTGTTCATCTTGCTGTTTTATTGTGATCTTTAAACTCTCTGTTTATCAAGAGCTTGTTCTGATACCAATTGGTAGTCCCTAACAATGCAACAAGAATTACAGAAGGGGGGTTGAATGGAATTCTTGAAACTTTGTCTTGGTTTAAAAGTGTTCTAACTTAAAATATATATCTGTGTGAATTGATTTGCAAAGTGCGGAATAATAAATTGGAATGAATCACAAGTAATTAAAAACACAAGTCTTTAAAAAACTTTTTGGTGGATTTGAATGTATCCACCAGAGATATATATAGTATATCAAGAGAACTCTGTGTAGCAAGATTTGCTCACAGCTGCTTACAAATGTGAACAACTAAGTTTACAGAGAAATGCTAAGAATGCAGCTTACAAATGTTTCTCTAAGAATTTTCTTGCTTAGTGTTCTTGTTGTTCTATTTGCTACTTCTTGGTTTATATATCACCAAGATTACAAAGAAATAAGACAAGATAATAAAACAAAACCTATCAAGTCTAATACTATGCTGCTTCATTACTCTATTCCAGCATCTTTGAATATCTTTAAAATAGCATGGAAATGGCAATGCTTCTTTGTTCTCTAAAACCCAGTTGAATAGGTTTCCACATTCCTTTTGCATACACTCGACGCATGTGACTGTGTTATCACTGTCAACTGATGTTTGAATTGATTATCCATCGGGTACATGATCATCTGTCGGGTTGCCTTGTTGATCATCCGTCGAGTGACATTGTTGTTTATCTGTCGGGTAGCTATCTGGCACTTGACATCATTTCATTTATGCAGAATTACAAGACATCATCTATGTACAATTAATCAACCTATTCTGCATATCTAATTAAAGTCAACATGACTTGAGTGCTACTACAGAATCTAAACAAGGTGTATGCAGAAATGTGCTACAGACTCATTATTACACAAGCTACTCACTCGATGGATAATTAATTATCATCCGTCGGGACTATATTCCTTATCCGTCGAGTGCTACATTTTTCACTAAGTAAAATCTACTAAGGTGTTTTGTTAATGAAATCATCTAGTACACAACATATTCACAACAATCTCCCCCAATTTATGTCTACTGGAATTGTAGCCATAAATTAAGGGAAACTTGATGATAACAAAACACCCAAAAAAATACAACTTTAAAGGTAAGTAGATAAAACTGTAAAGTGCTTCAATTGACAAAATATACAAAGATTAGCTCACAATCATTTTTCAAGGTGCTCCTCTAGCCTGAGCAGATTAATCTAATTCCTTGAAGGTCTGGATCTCTTTCCAAGCTTTCTGTTGTTTTCTTCTATCTGATTTTGGAGCTGTCTATGGAATTCCAGTTCATCAGATTCTGAGAGATTTAGCTTTTCTTGCATCTCCAAAAGAGTCTCATTTTCT